>NC_072785.1:29556068-29576068 GCF_022539595.1 Amphiprion ocellaris | reverse complement strand
TGCTGCCTGTCAAACGATTCTACGTCCTGCTGCTGCGTTCATCTCGTCCTGAATCCACTTTCACTTTCACTTCATCACGTCCAGTTACACTCCTGAGGGACACAAATAGGGAAATAGAAAATCAAACTGACTCCTTGGAGGCTGCAGAGTCTAAAATCAGCTTTTAGCAACAAGCTAATAGATGCAAAACATGTAGAAGAGCAAGAAAAAAAAATAAAAAATAGGACAAGAAGAAGTATATAAAGTCTACTATCAATTTTTGAACAATTTACTCCTTTTTGACACATTTTTTGTTTTGTTAAATTTACAAATCTAGTAAAATCATAGATAACAGCCTGAATTCATTTACGTATTAAATGTTTAAAAAAAAAAAATCCAAAATATAAATTGTCTGTATTTTACAAATGTCAATTCATTCTTTTGACTTGACCATAAAATGTCAGTTTTTACATTTGAATCTGCAAAAATATAATTACTTTACAGATATTTGCTGTTTTTTGTGGAAAAAAAAGGACTGAAAATGGTACATAATTTATGTTTTTTTTTTGTTGTTTATGGTATTCTACAGATTTTTCCAGTTTTTTAAATTCACACATTTACTAAAATCATTAAAATGAAAATACAAATTTACATCTTAATGGTAAAAAATGAAATAATTAAATAAAAAAGAACAGGACAAAATTATAAATAATGTCAACATCAAAAATCTGCATTTTACAAATGTTAGATTTTTTTTTGCAATGTTTTATCTTAAAATGACACTATATTTACTGTATTTAAATGTGCAAAAATGTCATTATTTTACAGATATTTGCTATTTCTTGGAAAAAGCCTTTTTCTGGATATTTTTCTACAGATTTTTCCAATTTTGTTAAATTACGCTTCTAGTAAAATCACAGAAAATAAAGTACAAATTTACTTGTTAATGGGGGAAAAAAGGCCAAATTGTAAAATGTTTTTTTTTTTTCAACATTTTACCATAAAATTCCACTGTGTTTACCGTATTTAAATGTGCAAATATAAATATTTGCTGTTATTTGAAAGAAAAATTCTGCATATTAAGTTTTGAAAAATGTAGTTTTTTAACTGTTATTCCACACATTTTATCAGTTTTGTTATAGAACATTTAGTAAAATCAAGTAAAAAAAAAAATAAAATTACATGTTAATGGTTAAAAAAAAAAAAACAAAATCAAAACTGTAGCTAATGTCCACATCCAAAATCTGTATTTTTACAAATGGTAATTTGTTTTTTAACTTTTTAATTTTTTTAATTTAAATCAACAAAAAACATTCTACTTTAATAGATTGTACGTGTCGTTGACATCTCAACTTTCTATATAATCCAGTTTTATCTCGACGTCCAGATGTCTTTCTGGCTCCAAATTAACAAATCAATGTTTGCTGTTTGCACAAATCAGATCCAAGTTTCACTGACTTTACCACATGATGTTTTTGTCTTGACTTCCTCTTGAACTCTGAAACACGTTATTGTTGGTTGTTGTGAAGAAAATATTGGAGTCATTTGACTTTTTGTCATAAACTTGATTTATGTTCCTGTGTTGAATCTTTGCAAATCACCAAACCTGGTAGGTCCAGTTATGTGTCTGTAAAATGTTGACATCTCAACCCTATATAGTCCAGTTTTATTGGTGTCTAGATGTATTCTCTTAAAACTTTCTTAGCACTGATTCCCTGATAAACATGATGCTAATACACAGTTTGAGAGGTTTAACTGGTGAACATGGATTTGGTGTTGAGCATTTCAAAGGATTTCTACGTTTTAGGATCAAATTTGACTTAAATTTGTTTGAAAAGTTGCATTTTATTAATTACAAGTCACCTTTAAATAACTTTATGTTTATATTTTGGTCCAGTTATGTATCTATAAAGTGTTGACGCCTCAACTTTATGTAGTCCGGTTTTAACTGGATGTCTAGACGTCTTTCTGACTACAAATTATCAAATCAATGTTTGCTGTTTGCACAAATCAGATCCAAGTTTAATTGACATGCTGGTTTTGTCTTGACTTGCTCTTGAACCCTGTGACTGTTGGTTGTTGTGAGGAAAATATTGGAATCATCTGACTTTTCGTCAGTCATAAACTCGATTTATGTTCCTGTGTTGAATCACCAACCCTGTTGTGAACTTTAAGCATCAACAGCATTGCCAATCTTGTGTATTTGACTGTGGGAAGCTAAAATCATGATTGTAATCAATATTTGACTAATTATGCAGCCTTAACGTAAAGTCAAACAATGTTTTGGTTCATTTCTATACACCCACCTGACGTCCAGTTCTTTGTCTCTCAACAGACTGCTGCGGAGTTCTTCCTTTTTATTGGGTGAGTTTATATTTCGTCCAAACTTTGTATGTGTTTGTAAAATGTTGACGTCTCAACTTTATATAGTCCAGTTTTAACTGGACTATATAAACTCTAACTCTAACTCTAGACGTGTTTCTACTGCAAATTACCAAATCAGTGTTTGCTGTTTGCACAAATGAGATGAGACACAGTTTTATGATCCTGGATGAGGTTCAACTAGTGAGCATTGATCTGGTGATGAGAATTTCGAAGGACGTGTAGATGCTAAGGTCAAAATTATTTGAAAACTTTTGAAAAGTTGGATTTTGTTAGAGTTCACCATTTATGCTCTATTTGTACTTATGGTTGCCTGTACTGTTAAAATACAAGTTTTGTGCCAAGAAACCCCCTTTACTTCTCAACTTTATAGAGTCCAGTTTTAACTGGATGTCAGACATCTTTCAGACTGCAAATTACCAAATCAATGTTTGCTGTTCCCACAGCTCAGATCCAAGTTTCACTGACTTTACCTCATGCTGTTTTTTTCTTGACTCACTCCTGAACTTTGAAACACGTTATTGTTGGTTGTTGTGAAGAAAATATTGGAGTCATTTGTCTTTTTGTCCATCATAAACTCAGTTTTAAAATTTCCTTTCCCAAAGCTGTCTGATTTAAACTTGATTTATGCTCCTGTGTTGAATCTTTGCAAATCACCAACCCTGCTGTCAACATTTGAAACCTCAAAACAATCTTGTTTAATCAGGACGCTAAAATCGTGACTGTGATTAATATTCGACTGATTGTGCAGCTTTAACTTAGAATGAATCAATGTTTAGGCTGATTTCTTCACTTCTACCTGATGTCAACTTTTTTTTCCTCAACAGACTGCTGCAGAGTTCTTCCTTTTAATTTGGTGAATTTGTATTTCGTCCAAACTTTGTAAGAATGTGTCTAAAGGATGTTGACATCTCAACCCTATATAGTCCAGTTTTATTGATGTCTAGACATCTTTTTAAAACTTTCTTAGCACTGATTCCTTGATAAACATGATGCTAATACACAGTTTGACAGGTTTAACTGGTGAACATGGATTTGGAGTTGAGCAGTTCAAAGGATTTCTAGGTTTTAAGGTCAACTCAAATTGACTTAAATTTGTTTGAAAAGTTGTGTTTTTTCAATTACACGTCACCTGAATGACTCAGCTTTATATAGTCCAGTTTTAACTCGATGTCTAGACGTCTTTCTGACTACAAATTACAAAATCAATGTTTGCTGTTTGCACAAATCAGATCCAAGTTTCATTGACTCTACCACATGCTGGTTTTGCCTCGACTCGCTCTTGAACTCTGAAACCTGTTGCTGTCGGTTGTTTTAGCACAATATTGTGGTGGTACATGTGTGAGTCCAGCTGTGTGTGAACAGTGTGAGTCTATGCAACATGTGTGCCGGCCGTCACGGGAGTCGTCTGCACAGATGGGGGTTTAGTTCATCCCTTAATGAATTCAATCACCATACATTAGAGCAGAGAAACAGTTTGGATTCTGCTACTCCTCTTCTGCATGTTTACCGAATCGAACGCCGAGCCAAAAAAAAAAAAAAAAAAAGGATTTTTGTTTGGGAGTGGCGGGACGACAGCAGCTCAGATTCAGAGCCAAGAGGCCGGACGGCTCCAACGCCAAGACTAATTTCTTCATTTTCTATGGCATTCGGACTGATTCGGCTCAGGTTTCTCCAGCGTTGTGCCGTGGATTCTTCCCAGCTACGTTTCTGAGGAGTTCGCTAGGGTCAGCTCCACGTTACGCCTCTATCTTCTTATTTATTTACTTTCTCTATGAGTGCTGCGAATGCAAACTGCCGAACTGGCACATTGTCGCTCATATATTTGTGGCTCGAGTCTCTTAATAGCTGCAACTTTGCAAACTCAGAGACGTATCAGCTTTTAGGTGAAGCTTTAAAAGATGCTGACTGAAAACAGGATCTGACTCCGACTCACAAAATCAAAGACTTCATTTGGATTTCGACCAAATGTCTTCATTCGATAAAGACTAGTCAAACTGTTTGTCACAGATGATCGTATCATGTGTGACGTTTGGTTACATCCATAAAATTTAACTTTTACGCTTAAAAAACACTATCCTGAAGCATTATTATTTTTTTGCAGACTCTGTTACAGGTTAATCTGCATCCTAGCTTAGCTGCTAGCTGTTAGCGTAGCATTAGCCACTGTGAGAGAAGCTAATTTCGTGGTTTGTGTTTCTTGTTCAAAGACGTTTCTGAGACCACAGAGAGGGAAGAGGCTGCATCAGACCTGAAGTAGAACATTTAATTGATCAATAATCTGTCAATCGTTTACCCATGCTGATAATCAATAAAAATGCCAAATAGCAGTATATCCCTAGTACAGTCGCTTTGAGGCAAATAGTTTTATAGTTAAACTCACATGTTTTTCTGTCTTGATCGTATCGTGTGTGACGTTTGGTTTCATGCAGAGGATTAAACAAATTTTCACTTAAAATTGAGATTTTTCATGAAAGTTACTCTTCATGTCTTTTCTACACAGCTTATTCCAAAATCTGCCAACAAGAAACCTCCTGCCCCAGATCCTGCCAAAAAAAGAGCGATGCGACCGAGAGTCACAAATTCAGCAAGTTTTATAGGTTGAACTGCTGGCAGTGTTTCTGCAGAGGAAATTAAAACGTACTGAATCAATGAAAGTTGGATTTTTCTGATGCAGTCACTTGTATTTAAATAATGTTGCAGTTAAAACCGCAAAAAACTGCAAAAAATTTTTAATGATTTGTGCTTGAACATATTAAGTGTGATGTGCAGAAAATTAAACAAATTTAAGATTAAAATCAAAATATTTCATCAATATTACCTTTTTTCTACATCTTTTAATAAAATTTAACAAAAATAAAGAGAAAGAATAATTATCTTACTTTTGTGTCTTGTCATTTGTCTCTCTTTTTTGCGTGTTTTGTGCCTTGTTTTTGTTGTTTTGTCTCATTTTTGTCATTTTGTTACTTGTTTTTGTTGATTTAAGTCCCGTTTTGGGCCTTGTTTTTGTTGCTTTATGTCTTGTTTATGTCATTTTGTGTCTCTTTCTGGTGATTTTATCTCCACATACTGTAGATGTTAGATATTTCCATGTTTCCAGCCTCTACAGAGTTGTTCTCTCTGTTCTGTTCATCATCTGTAGAAAGATGTTTCACCATGCTGAATGTATCTGCCAACAACTTGAAGAACAGAAAAATATTTGATTTTTTTAATGTAGTAAAGTTACAGAAAATTTAAATGTTGACTGTAAAAGAAAATCAAAAGTTAGTGTCCACATGAAAAATCTGTATTTTTCAAATATTCATTTGTTCTTTATTATGTGTTGGCATGAAATTACACAACTTTACTGTATTTAAATCTGCAAAAAATCACTATTTTGTAAATGTTTGCTGATATTTTCACTAGTTTAATTTTTTTTTTGTTCACACTTTTTGAGAGCCATTGTTTTATTAAAACACAGATATAGAGCAGCAAATTACAGAAAAAGAAGTATTTATTTACATATTAGCAATAAAAAACAGGTCAAAACTGTAAATAATGTCCACATCAAAAGCCCGTTTTTTACAAATAAAAATGTATTATTTTACAGCATTTGAGCATATAAATACGTGATTTTTACTGTGTTAAAATCCACAAACATATCTTTATTTTACAGATATTTGCAATTAATTGAAAGAAAAAATTTGTATGTTAAAGATTGAGAAGTTTTTTATACTTTTTTTTTTTAAGGAAAATCATAAAAAAAAGTAATAGTTTACATGTTGACTGTAGAAGCAACCAAAACTGTGCACAATGTCAACATCCAAAATTATTTTTTTTTCAAATAGTTCCACTGTTTTACTGCAATAAATGAGCTAAAAATGACACAATTTTACAGATATTTGCATTTATTTTCACAATTTTTAGACTGTTACCGTGTTCCACTTTTACAATTTTTTGCTTTTTATGTTTTTACAGTGTTTTTGTAGTTTAAATATGATATAAATGATGAGAAAAGTTGTGATTTAAAGCAGGTTTCCAGTGATTCTATGTGATGATGCAGGAAAATACAGTGCAGGAAGAGCGATTATTAGGAAAATAATCAGTCCAGGTGACGTTCTTTAAATAGTGAGGACAGTTTTATACGTTAAGGAAGTCTGAGAGTGAAGATCTGTTTAAAACTCAGGACAGTTTAGGAAAGTTAGACAGCAGTAGAGGAGGATTTATTAGAAACTCAGGACATTTTAGAACATAAAGACCGTTTTTGCAAAGAGAGCAGCAATAAATAGTTTTAAAAGACAGTAGGGACAGATTTAAGGATGGTTTGAAGTGAGGACTTTTTAGAGCAGTTTAAGAAGATCTCCATGGTTTTATGAGTATATTCTAAGGAAATGACAGTTTTGTAAAGTGAGGACAGTTTAGGACATAGTGTAGAAATGAAGGGCAGAGATTTGAAGAGTTTTTAATAGAAAAGTCAGTTTTCAAAAAGCAAAGAGGTAAAAAAAAAAAGGTAAAGGCCTGTTTGAAAAAGTGAGAACATTTTAAATGCAGCGTTTGTTTTGAAAATTAGGACAGTTTAAGAAGTAAAGGACGTTTTATAAAAGTGAGGACATTCCTAAAAGGTGAGGACTTTTTTGAAAGGAAGTACAGTAGAGAAATCAAGAACATTTTTACATGCAAAGACATTTATAAATACGTTGTAGAGAATAAGAACAGTTTTGATAGTCAAAGACAGTTTAAAAACAACAGTTTTGTAAAATGAGGATAATTTTGAGAAATAAGGATGGTTTTAAGTGTCAGGGCGGTTTTGAGAAAGCAAAGAGATTAACGAGGACATTTTAGGAACGAAAAAGTTGTTAAAATTAAGGACAATTTTAGAAGAAATGACAGTTCTGAAAATGTCAGGACTGTTTCTGAAATTTGAAAGACATTTTGGACCATAGGACAGTGACAACGTCTCAGTGTTATTTTTTAAATCAAGGGCAATTTAAGACAGAACAATTTGAAAAATTAAGGACAGCTTAAGATAGTAAAATGAAGCCAGTAGTTTCAGATAATGAGGACAGTTTAGGAAAGTAAGACCTTTTTTTCCTTCTTTGGAATGTGAGGACCGTTTTAAAGTGTCTTTTTTTCTTTGAAATTAAGAACAGTTTAATAATGTAAGGACAATTTTGAAAACTAAAGACAGCTTACAAAGATGAGGACATGTTTTGAAAAGTGAGAACTTTTTAGAACATTTAGAAGACAGTTCAAGAAGGACAGAACAATTTTGTAAAGTGAGGACAATTTTTAAGAAATACGAACATCTTTAAATACAAGGACAGTTTTGTGAAAGCAAAGGTAATAAAGGTCAGTTTTAAAAAGTCAGGTGTTAAAAGACCTCTGAAAACTACGGATAATTTAAGAAGATGAGCATTTCTTTGAAAAGCGAGAACAGATTAGAACAGTTTTCAAAATCAAGAGCAATTTAGGAAGAAATGACAGTTCAGGAATTTCAGGACTGTTTCTGAAAACTGAGAACATTTTAGACAAAGAGGACAGTTTTGAAACTGGAGGACAGTTTGGAAAGACAGTTAAGACTGATAACTTTTATTTTTAAAGCAAGGACGTTGTAGGTCTTAGTTTAAGATGGTCAGAACAGTTTGCCAAGGCAAGAACATCTTATGAAAAGTGAGGATTTTGTAGAACGAGAGAACAGTTTTGAAAAAACAAAAACAGCTTAAAATGTAAAAGAGTAATTTTTAAAAGCTGAGACAATATTGGGAAGTGAAGACTTTATAAATGAAGGACAGTTTTGAGAAGCAAAGGCAGCTTAGGAATTAAAAAAGTGAGAAAAATGTAGAGCAGAAGGACGATTATGAAACCAAGGACAGTTTGAGACAGTTTTGGAAACTAAACACAGTTTGGAGGACAGTTTATGATGGAAAGAACATTCAGTTTTGTTAAAT
The DNA here is from genome assembly GCF_022539595.1 of Amphiprion ocellaris. NCBI lineage: Eukaryota > Metazoa > Chordata > Actinopteri > Pomacentridae > Amphiprion > Amphiprion ocellaris. Next base: position 29,567,780 of record NC_072785.1, on the reverse strand, counting down.
GAGGGCCGTTTATCCGTCGAGCGTCTGTTCAAATTCTGGTTTCACGTAGATTCAGGTTCAAGTTCAGGCTGGAGATGAGCTGCTGTTTGGATGATGGAGGGTTATGGGATGGAGACGGTGTTATATCACCCCAACACACACACGCATATATATCTATCTATCTGTATACGAAGCCTCCAGGGGGGAGTTAGCATGGTGGCTAAACTGCAGCTGTCAGACGGAGGAGATAAAACGGAGATGGAAGGAGATGGAGGCTGAATGATGGGACATTAAGGATGGAGGATGTTAGAGGAGAGGCTGAAGGTGACAGAGAACGATGACGAGGAAATAATGATCGGCTTTACAAAAGGAGACAACAGGGTGGAGGAAAGAACAGAGCAGAAGAAACGAAGGAGAAGGAAGTTAACGTCAGATTACATTTAAAGCTGCTCTATTTATTTCAGTTCCATCTTTTGGTCTTTAAAGGGAACCAAATGAGGAATCTGAATCTTTCTCTTTTAAGTACTTGTGTGTTACCTCACAATACTTTTAAATTTCCTCGCAATGCTTTTTCGTTTCCTTGCAGTATTTTTAAAATACCCTCAAAATACTTATGCGTTACCTCACAATATCTTGTTCTTCACAAAACCTTTTCGATACCTTGCAGCACTTTGATGTTCCTTCACAATACTTTTGCATTTCTTTGCAGTACTTTTGTATCACTTTGCGATACTTTTATGTTCCCATTCAGTATTTTTGTGCCACCTCGTAATACCATTGTACTCCCTTTAACTACTTGTGTGTTACCTCACAATACTTTTAAATTTCCTTGCAGTACTTCTGCCTTTTTGTGCAGTACTTTTGAGCTAGGTCATAGTGGCTTTATACTCTCTCTCAATACTTTTGCAGTCCTTTGCAGTACTTTTACATTCCCTTGCAGTGCTATGGTATTTCCTCACAATACTTCAGTCTTCCATGCATTACTTTTATGTTCCTTTGCAGTACTTTTACGCTCCCATGCAGTACTTTTGTGTCACCTCCCAATACTGATGCATCCCCTCGCAGTACTCTTGAATTCTCTTGCAATACTGTTATAGTCCCTTGAAATACTTTGACAGTACTTGACTGTACTTCTGCGTTTCCTTGCAGTACTTTTGTGTTACTTTGCAATACTTTAGTTTCCTTGTAATACTTTCCCTTCAAAATACTTTGACATTCCTCTTGCAATACTTTTGAGTTAAGTTGCAAAACTCTTTCCCTTGCAAATTTTTGTGTTCTTTGTAGTACTTTTGAGCTACCTCACCATAGTTTGCCTTCCTTTGTAGTACTTTATTGTTCTTTTGCACTACTTACGTTACGTTGCAATACTTTTGCATTCCTTGCAGTACTATTGTATTCTTTACTATACTACTTATACTATAATACTATAATACTTTCCCTGTTCCCACACAGTGCCATTGTGTTTCCTCTCAATACTTTTACATTCCCTTGAAATGATTTTAAATTACCTCACAATAGTTTTGCTGATTATCCATACTTTTCTATTCCTTTGCAGCACTTTTCTGTTTCTTGCAATACTTTTGTATTTCATCTCTACCTTTTTGTTACCTTACCGTACTTTTTGCATTCCTTGCAGAACTTCCATGTTACTACATGATACTATTGTGTTCCCATGCAGTACTTTTATGTTGCTTTGGACTTTTCAGATCGCTTGCAATACTTTTATGCTTCTTCGTAATAGTTCCATTCCTTTGCAGTACTTTTGTGTTACCTTACAGTACAGTAGTTCCTCCTGGTCCATAGTAACAGTTTTGGTTCAGTCCAGTTATGAAACATGACTGGTTTAGACCAGAAAGAAAAGATGATGAAGAGACACACAAAGCTAATATTCATACGGATCTGAAGGATTGTAAAGCAGATTTAGACTGAACATATCTTAAAAAAAAAAAGATCTTTTACTCTGGCTTTGCTGTCTAGAAAACAAACGTGTTAAATATTCAATGTAAAAGTCAAGTTGTTGGGGAAAAAAGCAGAAAGCTGGAACTGTTTGTCCTGATATTTACTATTTGGAGAGTGTAAAGTTATCTAATTTATCTTTAAAGAAGACTCGTAAACAAAAAGGAGTTAAAAAGTTTTTTTAAAAAAGGAAGTATCAGGGTGTTGGATCTACAAAAACATGGAGGGAAGAATGTAGTTTGTATGGAGGGATGGTGAGATTCAGGTGAAGGTTACAATAAGAGAGAATCATGGAGGTAGAGAGATAAAAGACCTCAGAAGGAGAAACGCTGCTTCTTTCTTTGTAGTGGCGGAAACAGGAAACAGGACGAGAGGAAGACTCGCTTCTCTTTTTAAATCCTGACTGTTTCCTTGCGGTCACACTTTGAGCCACAAAAAAACCCTCCTCAGCTGGAAGAGAGCAAAAAAAAAAAACTGCAAATTCCTGTTTAATCAACTCACAGAAGGGACATGAGGAATCCTTCTGCCGGCGGCTTTCTCTCTGGAAGGGCAACAAGGTCGAACGCTGCAAAACTAAACTTTATTTTTATTCCTGCCGCCTCCCTTCTGTAAAGGTTATAGAGAGAGAGAGGAAGTTCGGAGGAAGATTAAGTTCCAGCAGAAACTTTTAAAGTGTGGAGAGGGAGGAAAAGCTGCGTAGGTACAGTCGGCCCTTGGGGAGAGAACGACGGGGCGGGTGGAAAGCTGACCTGACAGCACAATTACATAGCATCATAAAGCATGAAATTATTTCCCGGGCAGCGTTGGGAGAAAAGTCAACCTGAAAAGGGACACTAGTGGAGGGTCACACACAGCGTAATTTAATAGTTTTCTCAGATTTCCTCTGTTCCAGGAGGCCCGAGGCGGCGTCGCTCTGTTTCAAGTTGTTGGCAGGTATGACAGGACGATAATTCCCAGAGACAGCTCGAGACTCGCCCGTGACATTTTCACGCTGAATAATAATCCATTAATAGGACTAATTTAGCTGCACTCGCATTGAACCGCGCATGCTAAATTGAATCTGGGGGTTTCTTGTGTTTTTTCTTTTTTAACCTCAAACGGCGACTTTTTCATGACCAGGGGACACTTAAAGGTTGGGAAATATTAATAGAGGAGCCACGATTGGTTTTTGTCTTTTAAAACAAGGTTACAGTCGGACAGAATTAAAACAAATGATGGTGCTTTGTGAGGTTTCAGAGAAAGTCCTTGGATTTTTTTTACCCACTTGCCTCATTAAACTTTCATCAGGCCTCATCTTATCTTTCACACTTTGGAATTAACTTGTCAGCTCTAAAATATGAAGTTTCCTAATGTTTTACAGCTATAATCCATTTTATTAAGTCTTAGGAGAGTTTCACTTTTAAAACTACTAACAGTAGCTCTAAAAAACTGGATTTCCAAATAAAAAACAAGAAAAGTACTCAGAGAGCGCAGTACTCCACCAAGGCTGCTCATTCCCCCGCATGGCATTGTCAGAAATGCAGCATTTTTTGATCAGAAATCACAGCACTATAGAATGTGTCCATAGATGTACCTGCAAACAAAATGAGCTTGCGCTGAGCACAGGTGTGTGTTATGCATGTGTACATCATGTACGGATACTGAATCACGTGACCTAAATATGTAGAGGACGGCTGGAATTGATGGGACTCAGAAACACCCCCACAATTTAATCAGTTGTTCCTTGTCTGATTTCCAATGGATAAATCCTGATAAGTCTGGAGCAGTCGATTTGTAGTAGAATCGCAATCATGTGATCGTCAGCAGGCAGCTGACGTAGTGTTCACTTGTTGTCATGGTTACAGTGACACCGTGTCGCTATCTGGCAATGATACAGAAGTCTTTAACAAAGCTGTAGATCCAGACTATAAGCCGCATCACTGCCAAAATCTAATCACTTGGTCCTTGTTTCATTTCTGACCTTTCCTGAATATTTCATCCAAATCTGTTTTTGAATAATGTTGCTAACAGACAGACAGAAAGACAAACAAACCACCACTGATAGTCACATAACTCCGTTGCGTTCCTTGGCGGAGTAATAAGGTATCAGCAACACCTTTTGCAAAAGTTTGGGGTCACTTAGAAATGTCCTTATTTTTGAAAGAAAAGCAGCTTTTTTCAATGAAGAAAACATTAAATGACTGATAAGTCCAGTCTAGACATTGTTAATGTGGTAAATGACTATTCTAGCTGGAACCAGCTGATTTTTAATGGAATATCTCCATGGGGGTACAGATAGGGTTGCCACCTTTCAGAAATGAAAATAAAGGACGCCCATCAAGGCTCTTCGGGGCCACAGTTCAGTAAAGTTGGAAAGATATTCACAGATTCGGACTTCTGGCATCAATAATATTTTGTCAAAACATAAATGATGCCTGTCTTTCAAGTTGCAGGAATAACATTGGTGTCAACAGGAGCCAGTTGAAGTCTGCAGTGATGTCGGTGACACTACAGTGTTAAAGAGTGAAGTTATTGAATATTTGTGTCTCTCTTCGCTGTTGCAGTTTGCAGACCATACCTGTTCACATCCGGCTGCAAACAGACACCAATGTTATTTTTGCAGCTTAAAAGACAGCTACTTTAGATAAAACTGGGCTTGTGGCACATTGTCTACTGTACAATGATGGGAAAGAGGCATCGTTTATGTTTTGACAACGTATATTTAATGAGTTATTGATGCCGGAAGTCCAAACCTGTGAATATCTTTCCACCTTTACTGAACTCGGGGCCACTACCACCTAAGGAGTGATATATTTAATTCTGAAAAAACACTTAGCCATACTTAATGCTTTAAGTGCTTTATTAACATGAAACTAAAAAATTTGTATTGTTTTATTATCACAGGTTGTGCCTGAAAAGAAGTGGCATCATTTTAAACAGTGAAACCAAACTAACAAAATGTAATGACCAACCAGTGAGCAATACTGGATTCTGAAAAAACATAAACAACTGAATGCAGAGAACTGGACAAAGAAATTCTCTACAGATGTTTTTTCCTCTGTAAATCTTAACTCAATGAATGCATTAACTTATTTATGTGTGTATGCATGTACTTATTGATTTAGTTGTTTAGTATTGTTAACTTATCAGAGTTCTGAGTGAGTTTTTCTTTAGATAGGTAAAAGCCATTTATTGATCACATATAGGCTATATAATAAAATATATTTAAAACAAATAAAAAGCATTTAAAATAATATTAAACAACTTAGACATTTATTGAGTCACTAAAATACTGTAGAGTCTACGGCCACATCAGCATGATTATAAGCATCCTCTGGTAAATTCACAGCCATATACTGTAGGAAATCTAGCTGATCTCATCATGATGTCTCTCATCATATGGACTTCAGGAGATGATTAGATGATGATAAACTGTGACCTGCTGGTTGGGTTCTCTCTGTTCTCATGTTTCTTACATGTTGGTCTCCTGATGCTGCCTCACTTCAGCCAGTCCATGAGCAACAGAAAACATACTTTGCCCTGTACCTACTGCCAGGGGTTCCACTCTTCCCACTCCAGTCTGTACATTTGCAAACGTTTTTGCTTCTTTGAACATGGTGGAGTTTCGGGTGTAGACATTTTTAAACGCGCGGGAGCAGCAGTGTCTGTAACCAGGCAACCAGAGACAAGCCTTGGTGGGCGTCCTTTAGTTTCAATTCTGAAAGGTCGCAACCCTAGCAACAGACGTGTATGGGACATTTATGAAAATACGGAACTATTTGCGTCCCGTATTGATTCAATACGGGGCGCAACAATTTATTGTCAAATAAAGGACGATTCCGAATTTTAAGGGACGGGTGGCAACCCTAGGTACAGAGGAACATTTCCAGCAACCATCACTCCTGTGTTCTAATGCTACATTGTGTTAGCTAATGGTGTTGAAAGGCTCATTGATGATTAGAAAACCCTTGTACAGTTATGTTAGCACATTGATAAAAGTAGGAGTTTTCATGGAAAACATGAAATTGTCTGGGTGACCCCAAACTTTGGGACAGTAGTGTATATATAAGTAGCTTTTGATTTATTAAGCTACCTCTGTTGTGTTGGTGTAGCTAGCTTGTCGACCTGCTTTCCCCACTCTCATTCTCACCCAACTAGACGAAGCAGATGGCCGCCTTGTAATTCATAAGGTCTGTACCTTACTATGCTAAGCGCTTTGAGATGACATATGTTGTGAATTCGGGCAGTATAAAAATCAAAAGTAGTCTCCTTGTGCAGTGATACTCTGCTCCCAGTGCTCCTGCAACACTTGGAATGCTACCTGGAAGTCCTGAAATGTAAACATGTCAAACACCGTCAGCAGTGAGCGCTGAATCTGCTAAACTGTGTCAAAATGGCGACACTTCAACTTCAATTTCAAGCGCACCAACTTTGTTTGACCCTCCTTCTCCAGTTTTGAAACTTTGGTTCTTCCGCTGTTAAACTGCTGTTTCTTGTCTTTGTAGTATCTGAATACCCTCGTGCGGTTACAGTGATGATCCTCCATATGAAGGTTGGATCATCCAGCTGCTGACTGATGCAGAACTTTTAAGTTGGACTGTGTAAAAGGGACCGTGCTTGTCAGAAACTGTTTGTGCTACAACTTCAGGTTTGCTTTATTCAAGACATTTCATTGAAGCAGAAATTCCTGCGGCTGCAAAATATTGTAAACACTAAGTCATTGATATGATAGCAAGCATTGGCTTAGCAATGCTACGTTGTCGGTATGTCTAGTCGCCAAAGATGTGTCGACTTTGACTCCTTTAGAGAGGGCTGGTGTTACAGTAGATACATCATCTCCCAGTAGATCTGACCTGACATCAGCTGAAAGCAACACGTGGACTGAAGCATTTCTCCCTGAGGACGTATCATTTACTGTAAACAGAAACTTGAACCATCAGAATACTTTAAAAGAGACTGTAGTTACATAAAAACATGCTCAATAGAGCTCCAACAAAGGCCTGAACAATGACGCCGAGAGAAGTTTTGTAAGGAACTACCATTGCGTGTTAAGACATCATCTGATGGAAGCGTCACCTCGGTTTCAGATTTCCTCCCAGCACTGATGAGTGACTCATCTTTCAATAGAATATCTCCACACATAGCCGGGCATATCGAACGTCTCGAGAAACAACAATACCTTAAGAAAAATGTAATCCAGTAGAGCCGTCAACAGATCCAGCAGCACCAGTGAGATGTCTCATGTGACGATGGTGGATAGTGTCGGGTCACGAATTGATCTGGTGCTGCCGTCTGTCAGGAAAAGTTCAGGCTGAGTTCACTGCAGCACAAAAATGAAGGAAAGAAGGCTGAGAAAGTAAGTACAAACTGTGTGGGTGAGACGTAAAAACCCTCAAGGATTTTCAGCAAATCCTCAGCCCAAAAGAACAGAGGGGAAAAAAACAAGAAAGAAACAACAAGGTCACAGCAGAGAACGAATAAAATACTGAAATTTATTCAGCAAAATCACAAAACATCGAAACAAAATGAAGATTACAGCGTAATTAAAGATGGATCAAAACATGTAGGGAGGCTGGGATACATGAGTTTACATTTTTTATTTATTTGGTGCAAGATCACAACATAAGTCATCTTAGGGCAACTCCACACAGTGAGGTCAAGACCTTATAAATTATATTACAGAGAGAAAGCCAACAAATCCAAGCAATTCCCTTTGAGTAGTACTTGACTGTGGGAGGACAATCTTGCTTTTAATAGAACGCTTTTACCTTCTAACCTTCAGCAGAACCAGGCTCAGGGAGGGCAGCTGTCTGCCTCCACCAGTTGGGGTGAGGTTAAAGGGCAATTAATTAGCCAAGTCTCTGGGTTTTTCTCTCAATTCCAAGTCCACCAATATTAATTTAACTTAAATCAAAGTCAGTCAGGATGATTCTGAGTCATGTCATTCAAGACAAGTCCAAATAAAATCCTGATTGACAAAATGAACCCAAGTCAAGACAACTGAAGGTGACTGTATTAAACACTAGAAGTTAAAGGTCCAATATGGTGAAAACTACGTTGTTGTGTTTTGTGGTTGTTAGAAACTTATGGGTGTAAAATTAGAGCCTATTAAAATGTGAAGACATTACATGTAGTTTGCCTTCCAGTTTTACTAGCCAGTAGGAATTTGACCCAGGTGCTACATCACATCTAACTAACCAATAGTAGCACAAATTTTCTACTGCAGTGTCCTTGACTTACATCGGAGTTCCGTTGTTATGGATTGATGTAAGTCGATTTTCGCCGGCGAAAATGTACGCAAGGCATTACGTGCATCACGATATCGGCTAGTTCTTTGGAAAAGTCATGAATGCCAATGACTTTCATGCATGTATGAATCATTTTACAAGAAGATAACAGAATATGTTGCACTGTTTTTACTACTTGATCACACTTGGGAGCCATAATGAAGGACAAGAAGTTAGTAAATGTAGCACAATCCAAGGTGGAGTACAACTGGCGAATGTAAACAAAGCCGTCTTATAGCGCTGTGTGACAACGTATTCTTCTGCTCTGCTTGCCAACTAGTTCCACGTAACCAGTTCTGACGACGAAACGCCGTATGTTGTAAACCGAGGACCTGCCCGTAACCACTTCCGACGTAACGCTGAAACACCGTACGTCGAGGACGTCATAAACCGAAGACCCCCTGTATAATGTTTGTGTCATTTTGAGAGCTGCCAAATCTAAAATATATCAAAACTTGCTAAATGCTACTAGAGTGAACACGAGAGTCTTCATGCACTCCCAGCATCTGACCTGAACACCCAGAGTATTAATTTTATTATTGATGGCAATGTTGACACAACTGGAAAATCCTTAGCTTTAGTGTGGCTAACATTAGCTTTGATGGTTTGCCTACAGGTCAGAACTCTGTGGGAACTTCAATTTAAACACCAAAACAAGGACTGGGCGGGTTGCAGTGTTTTCATGTCACCCGATAGCTTTAGTGTTAGCTTTTGTTTACATCTCTTAGCTTCACTCCTGCTCTCTATCCTTACATAAACTGTATTTTAATACAACAGCATTCCCAAGAAAGCTGTTCTTGTTTAAATTTTTTTCTGTGTCTGTTGTCAGACAACAGAACAAGTAAGGAATAGCAATTAAATGCAGCCTATTTAGTCTACAAGTTAGCTAACAGTCAATTCAGAAAAATACAGATTTCATAACCAAAATCTGTCAAACACCGATTTAAAAACCAGCAGAAATGTTTCCATGTCTGATTATCGTAGAGAGAGAAAGAAGCAATAGAAAGTCCAGGTCTCCCAGAATCAGCAGCTTTGCTCTGCGCTGTCAGTCATAGAGGCAGAGAGAGTTTTCTTCCTGAAGGGGGCGGGACAGCAGAATGGAACATCCTATTTAGAACAGGACAAAACCAGGAGTTATGTAGTCATGGTGAGATTAACCTTTAAAAACCTTGAAATAATGCCACAAATAGTTTTTATCTATTGATCAACTTTTTACAAAAATAAGTATATTGCAGGACTTTCTAGAGTTTTTGTGTGAACTCTAGCCATTTGACAGTGTAACTGGGCTACTTTAACTTTCTGCTCCTTCAGTTTCTCTCAGTTTTACTCGTCTCTCTGAAACATTATCCAGACTGTCGTTTCTTTCAGCTCATTGTCTGTAACAGCTCTTATTCTTGGCAGTTCAATTTTATCTATTTAGATTTTCTCAGTGTTTTACAGACATTGGGAGTAGCTTTAAACTCATTTTCACTCATTATGAATTTGTTTTCCTTGAGGAGCCTTGAGAAACTCCATATCCAGTTTCGTCAACATAACATGATCAGGGACTCTGAAAGACTTTTAATGTACTGATAGAAAACACGTGTTAGCTTAACAGGCTACAAACAACCTTTAATTAACAAAATGTCTGAACTCACAATTGTCTGGTCACCAATTATAAGACAAAACTCACTTATCTGTTGCCTTGTTCAGTTTTTTTTTCTCTCCACAGCAGCAAAGATCTCTTAGCTTAGGGTTTCCATTCAGTGAAGAAGAACAAATATGGCTTTCTACCTCACCAAAACAGTCAAATGATTGTTTTATGCAAATTTGATTCAAATTCAACTTGCAAATTGTATTTCATGAGCAAAATGCAAGTGGAGACAAAAACAGCATGACGTGACTGTTTCTGTTCAAATCTACTGATATTTTTCAAAATATCCCTAATAATTACATGCATGAGTCGTGTCTTAAATGTACTTATTCTTTATGGTTTACCAGGTCAGAATCTAACACTAAAATGTTTTTGGTTTCTTGTGTCAAGTCGAGTCCTCGGGAGTAGAGTTTGAAGTCCAACTGAAGAATCACACTTGGTAAGCACTAATTTCTTCAGTGTTTTATGCATGATATAGATTTTTGACGACATAGTAAACTATGACGTTTTCGTAAAATTTTTTGACGGCATACTAAACTATGACATTTTTGTGACATTTTTGACGACATACTAAACTATGACGTTAAGACGCCGTTTTTGACGACGTACTAACTTACGTTTTTATCAGATTTTTGACGACATACTAAACTATGACGTTTTTGTCACATTATGGACGTCATACTAAACTATGACGTTTTTGTCCATTTTGGGACGACATACTAAACTATGACGTTCTTGTCCATTTTCGGAGGACATACATGACGTTTTTGTCCATTTTCAGACGACATACTGAACTATGACATTTTTGTCCATTTTGGGACAACATACTATGACATTTTTGTCCATTTTGGGACGACATACTAACCTATTACGTTTTTGTCCATTTTCGGACATTCATGACGTTTTTGTCCATTTTCGGACGACATACTAACCTATGACGTTTTTGTCCATTTTGGGACGACATACTAAACTATGACGTTTTTGTCCATTTTGGGACGACAGACTAACCTATGGCGTTTTTGTCCATTTTTGGACGACATACTAAACTATGGCGTTTTTGTCCATTTTGGGAAACCATACTAAACTATGACGTTTTTGTCCATTTTGGGACGACATACTAAACTATGACGTTTTTGTCCATTTTCGGAGGACATACTAACCTATGACGTTTTTGTCCATTTTCGGACGACATACTAAACTATGGCGTTTTTGTCCATTTTGGGACAATATACTAAACTATGACGTTTTTGTCCATTTTCGGACGACATACTAAACTATGACATTTTTGTCCATTTTGGGACGACATACTAACCTATGACGTTTTTGTCCATTTTCGGACTACATACATGACGTTTTTGTCCATTTTGGGAAGACATACTAAACTATGGCGTTTTTGTCCATTTTCGGAGGACATACTAACCTATGACGTTTTTGTCCATTTTCGGATGACATACTAAACTATGGCGTTTTTGGCCATTTTGGGACAATATACTAAACTATGACGTTTTTGTCCATTTTCGGACGACATACTAAACTATGACATTTTTGTCCATTTTGGGACGACATACTAACCTATGACGTTTTTGTCCATTTTCGGACGACATACTAACCTATAGCGTTTTTGTCCATTTTGGGACGACATACTAAACTACTACGTTTTCGTCCATTTTCGGACGACATACTAACCTATGACCTTTTTGTCCATTTTCGGACGACATAGTAACCTATGACATTTTTGTCCAATTTCGGACGACATACTAACCTGTGACGTTTTTGTCCATTTTCAGACGACATACGTGACGTTTTTGTCCATTTTGGGACGACATACTAACCTATGACGTTGTTGTCCATTTTGGGACGACATACTAACCTATGACA
>NC_072785.1:29525648-29555968 GCF_022539595.1 Amphiprion ocellaris | reverse complement strand
ATTTTTGGTGGAATGTTCCTTTAAGGTGGATGTGTGAGGACTTTGTTGGTGGAATACTCCCTGAAACCAACCTTTTAGGTCAACATTCAAAGATTTAAGGTGGAATGTTCCTTTAAACCAACCTAAATTTCATGTTTTGATCATTATCAAGTGAGAAACCTCAATCCAGACTCCTCATAATGACATTTGAGATTTATGCTGCTGTTATTTGTTTAGTCCAGACTAAATGACAGAAATCCACAACTGTAATTTTATTTCAGGACTCGGTTATTAAATGTCAAAACAAACCATGTGACTCTAAAAACTCAACAGCTTTACAAACTCTAAGATTAAACTTTCCACAAGGATCCAAAATAAGTTGGACTTCTACATGAGAGCTTTAATTATTCTTCATCTACTTCCTGAAAAGTTTGATCAATAAAAAAGACAAAAACTAATATTTTCAGTTGAACTAAAGGCAGACTTTGGGATTTTTCTGCTCACATGTTGTGTTGTTGTAAACTTACTCTTTCAAATAAATAGCCTCCTAACCCCCTGGAAACCAGCATTTGTCCTGTTTTTGTGTTGCTCCTCGGCAACCCTAGACAGCCGGGTCCTAATGTTTTTTGAGCAACACACCATACTATGACGTTTTTACAATGATGGTTCTACTATGGAACCAGTTTGACATGTTCAGGCGTTCTTTGTGTGAAAACTCAGAGATTTCAGGGATCAGAAGGTGGTTTTCAACTTTCTTTGGTAACTTTCTGCTTCAACTTTAAATTAAATTTCCTTCACTAACCCAGCCCTCTGGACTTCCAGTAAGCTGTGTTCCTATTGGCTGTCCAGGTGGCTGCTTGGTGTTATCAGGAACACCTGAGCAGCTTGGTGTTATCAGGAACACCTGAGCAGCTCAGTGTCTTCCTGCTTTATTTAGCTGCAGACAAACATTTCCTCTGTTTCTCTTCACCAGTGAACTGGGTTTGGCTCCGTTGCTTCAGTTTGTTCTTTAGGCGTTGGCTTGCAGCTTCCAGCAGTAAAATCATCTTTAATGTGTTTCTTGGTGTGTTTTAGGGCTTTGTACTGGATAGTTGTCTTGGTAAATGTGGTTCTTTAGCCACAGTTAGCACATGGTGTGCAGTGATTAGTGGATTTGGTGCAGCTGAGTTGTGTCTTTATCTTGGCTGTAGTGAGTCTTCAGAGGTTTTTGGTCAGACACATTCTGTGTTCTTGTTTGTGAACCAACGTTGGTTGTCCAGAAGGTAAGAGTTCCTGTCCTGATTCTCTGTTCTCAGAGGTTCTCTGGTAGGCTGCAGGAGACTTTAGCGTTTGGGTTGTGCTAGTTTGGTTTTTGTATGGTTTCATTTGGATGACTATCTTGAGGCCCCTCCATGTGGTTTAATGAGGTTTTCTGGAACAGTTCTACAAAGCAACCTGCAGCAGAAGAGACTCTGAGAGTTTTTAGGAAGTTCTGGAGACCAGACTTTAGAGCAGCAGAAACATTTGTCAGCAGTTTGAGCAGGAGAAGGTGAGCTTCAGAGTAGAAATGAGATGGAAACCTTCTTGACCCGTGTGGTGAGGTCCTGTACCAAGAGTTTGAGCAGGTTGTGAAGAGTCTGTAGTTCTTTGGTCTGAAAGCACAAGAAGAGTCGACTCATTAAAGGAGAAAACAGGAGATATTGTTGCTTCTTCTGTCGCTCTGCAGTTTCCTTAGACTGAATATCAAGTTTATATTTTAAATGATTTCCCATGTGAGCCCAAGAAGACTTCAATAAACTCCCTCCATCCCCTGGACACAACAGATTTTATTACCATGTTAAATCTTTTTTTTAAATATGTTTTTTGTTTTAATCATAGTTTTAGCATAGTTTTTTTCTTTTTTTCACAGTTTTGTCATCTGTGTAAAAGGTGCTAAACAAATAAAGTTGAATTGATAAACTGAATAATTGACTAACTCATGATTGTGACAACAGAAGTATTTTCATTGTGATTTAAGGGTTTGTTTCATTTCTAAGGTTGAGGTTAAAATCTTGACAGAAAAAAAAGATTAAAGAAATAAACTACATTTTAAAAAAGCAATTAAATCAAAGGAAAAAAACATTTAATACAACAAAACTTTTAAAAAGAAAATTGAACATTAAATACAATTAAATTATATTAAACAGATAAAATAATTAAACAGAAGATACAAAACGTAATTATGAAATTAAACAAAATTTATTAAACAAAAATATGAAACATTGAAGATTAAATATTTTAGATAATTAAACATTTAAAAAAATAAAATTAAACAAGAATATTACACATTTTTTAAAAATACAAAACATTAAATTAGATTATTAAACCTTTAAAAATACAAAACATTGAATTAAAAATTAAATGTTTAATTAGAAAATTAAATCTTAAAGACAATAAAACTTTAAATAGGAATTAAACAGAAAATACAATGAAGCATTTAAAAAGAAAATTAAACATTAAAAGGTGGTAAAACATTTAAAAAGAAAAACCTTAAAGATTTAATCGAAAAATTAAACACGGAGAAAGAAAAGGAAATTTTTCAAACAAGCCGATAAAACATTTGAAAAAACAGTTAAACATTAAAAAGACAAAACATTTGGAAATCAAATCAGACATTAGAAAAGAATAAAAGGTGAGAAAAGAGCAAAACTAAACATTTAAGAAGAATCAAACTAAAGACAAAACAATTGAAAAGACACCAGTTAAACTTTAGAAGATCAAATTAAACAGAAACAATAAAATGATCAAAAGAGCAAAAACAGATAAAGGTCTGAAAGCGTTTTCTAGTCTGAAATGAAAACATCAAGTTGTTTCTTCAAACATTTCCTCTTTCTATGTTCTTGGTCTGATTGTGGACAGATTTACTAAGAACTCATTGAAGAAAACTGCTTTCCAGATAAAGTCTACTAGTAGTTGAAGGCATCGATCAAACTAATGTTACCTTCTGACCTCCACAAACTTTACTGTTCAGTGAAGAGACTCAAAGTTTGTTGAGTATTTTTAAAAAACCCACAGGTGAAGGTCTGAGAAGAACTCAGATGGATGATCTAAATGTGAAATCAAGACTCATGGTCACAAGTTTTAAGGCTTCTGTTAACCATAAAGTTCAAACTAACAGAGAAGTACTGAGAAACTTTTAAAATTTCAGTCCTCAGACTGTCTGAAGGTTCAAACTAACAGAGAAATACTCAAGAACTTTTAGGTTTTCAGTCCTCAGACTGTCTGAAGGTTCAAACTAACAGAGAACTACTCAGGAACTTAGAAGATATCAGTCCTTGGACTGTCTGAAAGTTCAATCTAACAGAGAACTACTGTGGGACTTAGAAAATTTCAGCCCTCAGACTGTCTGAAGGTTCAAACTAACAGAGAAGTACTCAGGAACTTAGAGGACATCAGCCCTCAGACTGTCTGAAGGTTCAAACTAACAGAGAACTACTGTGGGACTTAGAAAATTTCAGCCCTCAGACTGTGTGAAAGCTCAGGTCCTGAGGACTCGGGAGGTCTGGAGGCTTTGGAAAGTCTTGGAACTGAGGGTTCCACCCTCCAGCACAAAGGCTGAAGTCCAACCTCCTGAGAAAAACGGTCGAGTCGAGACTCAAGTTAAAAAAAAACTCGAAAGCAACAAAAAATAGATGATAAATGCGCAAAAAAAAGAAGAATTAGTATCTGAGCGAGTAGCTCAGGAGGATAAGAAGAGGACTACCAACTGGAAGGTCGCAGGTTCAAGACCCGCCACCGGCAGTTTTCTGTCTTTGTCTTTGTTAGTATTTTGATAAAACTTAAGAAGGGTCTGGTCTTGAACCAGCGACCTGCAGCTCCATAGGCAAGTGCTTAACTCACTGAGCTACAGATCAGATACAAAGAAATAAATTCGTCGTCCCTTTGGCATCGTAGTTCCTCAAGTGACCACATGGGTGGAGCCAAGGCGGAGTCTGGGTGGAGTCAGGGCGGAGAGTAGGCGGGGAGGTGGGTGGCGGCCTCCCCCCTCTACTCCCCCACCTCCCACCACACCTTCCCCCGCCCGACGAGTTCTTCGAGTCTCCACGAGTTCTTCGAGTCTCCACAGGTTTTCCCCAGTTTCTGGAGTTTCCACCAGGTCGGAGGCAGAACAAGTCATGAAGAGGTGTTGAAGTCAGCCAGGACGGACTGACTTTTTACAGCGACTAGAAGGAAGACCACTAGAAGAGCAGGTCTTTAACCACCATCCATAAAATCCATGGAGTCGCTCCAGAGAAATGAAGGGAGGTCAACTTTTATCAACCTCCATCCAGATGTTCAACTTCATATCTTTACTTTGACATTTTCAGCACCACAAACCTTTAGTATCACACTTTATTATCATTTATTAGGACTTTCATGGAATCCACCAGCAGATTTAGTTTTTGTTGAGAAACTTTATTCTTGTTGTGGGACTGCAGTATTTAAAACTGTTCTTTCTATTTGACCTCATGTTTATTAGTTTTAGTGGAGAAAGTTATTTTAGTTGTCGATTAGTCTCTTAAAACCCAAATAAATTGGATTAGTCAAGAGGTTTAAATTTCTTACTTCATCATATTTTAAATATGACAAAAAATATAAAAATAAAGCATCTTGAGACAATTTGACCTGTAATTGGCGTTATATGAATAAAATTGAATTAAAATTGTATGTATCTTGTAATGTTGGAGTAATTCAGCCATATATGTTGGAAAACACATTTTCTTTGTCCATTAATCTGTTGATTGTTTTCTCCAGTAATTCATTTCTTGTTTTGGTTTATAAAATATTCAGTTTACTGTCATAAAAACCAAAAAGATTTACATTCATGATGCAGGAATCAGGCAGTTTTTCACTTTTTATCTTAGTTTAGTCAGAAAGATAGTTGATAATGTGTGAATTGTTGCAGCTTGTGAGTCGTAGAAGGTTTTAATCTTTGGGCCCGAGTGTCAGAAAACATTTAGAAACAAACATCAACAAAACATTCAACAAAGATTTGAACATCATTAAAGGGAAATCCAACTTTTGCATGACAATGTCTAATTAAAGGACATTTATTTCCAACGTAAATGTGTGATAGTCATCCTCTGGAGCTTTCTCTTCACATCGTCTTCCACCTGGACTGGTTTGATCGGGAGCATGTGCAACAAACATTTGAAAAAGTGCACTTTAACATCAATGAATGACACTGAAGTTTAATCTCTACATAATTGAGACTGAGTCTGGATGTGCTGCTCTGTCATTAACTCCTAAGTTTAGGGAAAGTTCAAACAAAAGAGGACAGTTCAGATCAGACTTGAGAATGAGCTTATTCTGAACAAACATCTCAGACTTTCTGAGCTTCAGCACCTCTAGCAAGATATTTTAACAACAAGCAACTCAAGAGATCCAGAAGTTGGAGAGAGTTAGCTTTAGCTGAGCCAAAGAACATGTGGGATGCTAACCTAGCAAACATTTCAGACTTTTCTCTGTGAAATCTGAGAAATAATTTACTATTTAATGACAGAGCTACACATCTTAACTCAGTCTCATTAAAACAGACTCTAATTCAGTGTCATCCATCCATATTAAAGTGCACTTACCCAAAATGTTTGTTGCATGAGCTCCAACAAAACCTGTCCAGGTAGAAGGCCACTTTGACAAACAGGAAGTGGAAGATTCCAAGCAGATTTGTAGAAGGGGAACCGGACTGTACTAAGTGTGGTCGAGTATAGAGGGGTGTTTTGTGGGTTTTTAAGGCTGATAATGATTATTAGTGAGACATTTGGAGTAGATATTCATTTGCAGTGAATGGAAGTATTTAAAATCTTGAGTTAAACTTAGAAGAACACAAACTCTAACAGAAAACTTTGTTGATACATTTTTGTTGTTTACAGATGTTAAGTTAAAGGAGTTTTACAGTCCAATCCCAGCTGCCTCTCAAAAGGCTCCTTCATCTGGCAGGTGGCAGCACTTCTTCTGAGGGGAAGCTGAGCTGGCCCAGCAGAACTTTGGAGATGTGTTCCAGTGGTTGGTGGATGTGTGGGGAGATAGAGAGGGACCTTTGAATTGTTCAGAAAGGAAAACAGGGAACCCATTGGTAGTTTTAGTTTAGGGCGCTACTGCGGTGTGTTTTTGGGTTTTAAGAGGTGAACAGGAAGAGTTTTTTTTCGTATTGATTATCTTTTACTTTGTTCCTGGTTGGAATGCCCATCAATGTCAACATGAAGTTCACTTTTAGTTCTGTTTATTTTTATTTTACTAACACCCATTTGTTTTTAACCCCCTCACATGTTGTGTTGTTGTAAACTTACTCTTTCAAATAAATACTTGTCTAACCCTCTGGAAACCAGCGTTTGGACTGTTTTTGTGTTGCTCCTCACCTACTTCAGACAGCCGGGACATAACAACATTTTGTGGACTAAAGGTTTTTCTATGACGTTTTTAGAGCGACATGCTATACCATGACGTTTGTTGGACCAAAGACTATACTCTGACGTTTTTAGAGCGACATGCTATACTATGGACATTTTCTGGACCAAAGGCCATACTATGACGTTTGTTGGGAACATGCTATACTATAGGCTTTTTTAATTGACATATTACTATGATGTGTTTTTTGTTTGTGTTTTTTTGTTTTTTAGCAACATATAATAATTTGAACAGTTTTAAAAATTACTATACTTTTACTTGTGCAATGAAATATTATTCTTTTTAGGCAAAGGCCATGTTTGATTACATATAGGCTATTAAATAAATGTTTATTAAAAACTAAAAAGTATTTAAAAAATAATAACCAACTTAGGCATTTACTGAGTCACTAAAGTAGTGTAGAGTCTACGGCCACATCAGCATTATTATAAGCATCCTCTGGTAAATTCACAGCCATATACTGTAGGAAATCTAGCTGATCTCATCATGATGTCTCTCACCATATGGACTTCAGGAGATGATTAGATGATGATAAACTGTGACCTGCTGGTTGGGTTCTCTCTGTTCTCATATTTCCTCCATGTTTGTCTCCTGATGCTGCCTTACTTCAGCCAGTCCATGAGCAACAGAAAACACAGTTTGCCTTGTATCCATTGCCAGGGGTTCCACTCTTCCCACTCCAGTCTGTACATTTGCAAACGTTTTTGCTTCTTTAGACGTGGTGGAGTTTCAGGTGTAGACATTTTTAAACGTGCGGGTGCAGCAGCGTCTGTAACCAGGCAACCAGAGACAGGACCGGACACACAGAGACGTCTGAAGTCTGTCCACTGGACCTGGCATCGGGTCCTCGCTACAAAGGTCCTACGAAGTTGCAATTGGCTGCCCTTAATATTTCCTGTGTTTTATTTTATTCATTATGCAATTTTGATGAGTGTGTGACAGACGTGTATGGGGCATTTATGAAAATACGGAAAAACTTGCGTCCTGTATTGATTCAATACGGGACGCAACAATTAATTGTCAAATAAAGGACGTTTCCGTATTTTAAGGGACGGGTGGCAACCCTACAGAGCAGTGTAAAGAAACTGGTCGCCTAGCAAACTGAATTAGTCTAGGTAACACTTTGTTTATTATGTGTGTTTTCTGCTCAAGTTAATGTCCTGGTTTGATTCATTTTAAATTACTCCTGATCTTGAAAGGTTTTAAACTGTGCAGTCAAAGTAGTTACAACTGTGAGTGAATAGTTTGAAATGAACTGCCCTAGACTACTCTGTTCATAGCCAACCATTCTTTCACAGCTATATCAAGAGTTATTGTGCAATGATAGATAAATGCAGCCCATTTTTTCAACTGTTTCCTGTTTAGTATGTGTACCCTCCTCTTAATTTGTTCTAAAAGAAGTGTCTAATGAGGCAGTCTAGACTTTCAGTCAGGTTAAGTCATTTTTCCCATTGGTGGTTTGCATTATATAGCTTTGTTTTTCTCTGTTCTAGGAACTATTGTTAAATCATCTTTATGTGAGACTTTGTTCTCGTTTGGAGCATATTCTCGGACGCATGCCTCTGGATCTGGACTTCTTAGAGTTCACTTGCACACAAGAACTTGTGTTTTTAAATGCTTTATCCAACCAAGTAGAAGTTTGCCCAGCTATTTTAAATGCACTGACACAGCTACACAATCTTACCAGCTCAGAAAAAGAAAACAGGAATCAGTACATTGCAACTGTGCACTCAGAGAGAGGAGCAGCTGGGCGACAAAGAATGGTCACATCCCCAGAGCACCTTTACAACTTACTGGAACTTAATATGTCTGTCCCATGTATAGATAATGGTATCTGTGAAATATTAGCTGAGTATGTCAAATACTTTTAGATTTTTTTAAGTGGACCGTAGACCTAGTTTCAGTATATTTTTTCTCACATTCAAATTTGAGGCTATATATAATATATATATCTAATATCTCAAGAATAATTCAAGATAAAAGCCTGAAATTTTCACTTATTTGTCTTGCTAACATAAGCATATCAGATTGCTATTAAATACAGCGGTGGAAAAAAGTTTTTGGACACCTCATACATTTGTGAAATATTGCATTAAGAATCCCTCTGAGGTCTTCAAATGCAATTTCTATTAGTTCAGTCACAGCCATAATACTAAACAAATCCTAAAAAAGCCAATAAAAACTTGAAATTCATTGGTTCCTTAAAAATAAGAAATTTTGAGTATTGGGTCATTTTGGTAGAATTTAGTTTTGTTAGTCATGTAAACAATAAACAAAAAAAAGCATCATTTGTGTCTGTCTAATGCAGTCACACCTTTTGAAGCACAAAAGACTTTCCAACAAATATTTCACGATGATATTTGAGATTGTGGAAAATTTTCAAGGTGCCTGAAAACTTTTTTCCACCACTGTATCTGTCAAAGCATGAAAATTTGCTATTGGAAAAATGCCACTATATTCAGAAGGATATATGTGGTCATGGTTCCATTATGCCAATGTCATGGTAATGACTGGATGCAGGGCTAATTTACAAAGAAATTACACAAAACAACATGTCAGGTTTCGAAGACTGGACTTTTCATAGACCACTTCATTTTTTTCATATTTCAACTCACCCATAATCTGAGATTATTGATCTACTTGTTCAGTATTATAGATTCTTCATCATTGTTCTGAGATAGTGTAATTCAAACAACCTCAAATTTCAATGTGCAAAAAAATGCCTGTTGAAGTAGGTTGACAGTGACAGTCAATTTAAAAATATTTTTTGCTCTGACAGTATTTGGAATACTATATATATATATATATATATATATATATATATATATATATATATATATATATATATATATATATATATATATATATATACACATATAGGCTGCTGTTTTGTAATATTGCAACGGATTTTCATCCCATTCACCAGTGAGAAAATAAAATCAGTACAGTCCAGTTCATTTTTAACTCCTGCTTTAATGCCGTGATTGCATGTATTGTTCACCAGAAATATTCTTAACTTCAGATACTTTAAATGTATGGCAGAAACACGCATACTTGAGCCAGATAACCTGTCAGGTGAGTTGGGAGAACAGGTAGGGGAGGGAATCCAAAAGTGCACTTAGTTTTGTCAGTCAAGTAAAACTAACTAGACAACAACACCTAACATATCTTGACTGGCTGGTGCAAATACAGGCCAGGATATCAGTCTTAAATGATGTGTAGTCCTTGTAATGTCCTGGGAATGTAAGGTCTCATAGCAGGTGGAGGCTGTCAGGTATCTGCCATTCACTACTTCTGAGGAGAGAGTTCTTGGTAGAGTCTCCCATCCAGTCCAGAATTTCACCAGACTGGTCAGTTCAGACGGTGTTGCTATGGAGTGGATTAAAATTGATTAAATAAATGGCTACAACAAATTATCAAAAACAATCTAGGGTACACATACTAAACAGGAAACAGTTGAAAAAATGGGCTGCATTTATCACTATCATTGGACAATAACTCTTGATATAGCATTCTGTGAAAGAATGGTTGGTTATGAACAGGGCAGTCTAGGGCAGTTCATTTCAAGCTATTCGCTCACAGTTGTAACTACTTTGACTGCACAGTTTAAAACCTTTCAAGATCAGGAATAATTTAAAATGAATCAAACCAGGACATTAACTTGAGAAGAAAACACATATAATAAAGTGTTACCTAGACTAATTCAGGTTGCTAGGTGACCAGTTTCTTTACACTGCTCTGTGACTTAACTGCATTTTCGGGCACATAAATCACGCTTCCACCCATTTGTGCGTTTATAAAATTGTTACTCAACTACCCAGCTGCAGAACGTGCTGTCTGTATGACCTCATTACTGTGCTAGCGCGGCTAGCGCTGTATTAGCGCGGCTAGCCCGGTATTAGCGCTGTGCTAGCGCTGTATTAGCGCGGCTAGCGCTGTATTAGCGCGGCTAGCGCGGCTAACGCTGTATTAGCGTCGCTAGCGCTGTATTAGCGCGGCTAGCGCTATATTAGCGCGGCTAACGCTGTATTAGCGTGGCTAGCGCTGTATTAGCGCGGCTAGCGCGGCTAACGCTGTATTAGCGTCGCTAGCGCTGTATTAGCGCGGCTAACGCTGTGCTAGCGCAGCTAACGGCATGCATTACAGCTTACTGACTCTGACAAAAACAAACCACATACAGGACAAAAAGGATTAATACACTCACTGAAGCGCCGTCGTTCATGCTGGTAGCCGTGGTTGACCCCGGTCTTGTGAGGTGAACCGTCTGCGTCACATGACCGGAGGAGCGCCACGTGATTGGCTGGGCGTTGGTTCGATTTTGGTTCGATTGTTTACGCCTGAGTCCCCCGGATGTGAACAGCGAATTTTTTGACAGTGAATTTTGAACATTGAATTTTTTGACAGAGAATTTTGAACACTGAATTTTTTGATGGCGAATTTTGAACATTGAATTTTTTGATGGTGAATTTTGAAGACATTGAATTTTTAACTGGTTTTTAGAATTTTGATGAGCTAAATTCAGGCATAAAAAATTCACATTCGTAATTTTGATGCAAAAAAAATTCAAAGTAAGAAATTCAGCAGCTTTTAAGCTCTGATGAGTCTGATTTGCTTCCATAGAAAAAAAATCACAAAAGCTAAAATAAAAAATAGATCCACTCTCTGACTGAGACACTGCAGAGAACGTATTTAATACCTCTGTGGCAGCATGTTGTAGAAAATACTTTATCTAAAATTAATCAGAAAAGCAGTTCCATCATGAAAATAAACCCAAACCATCATATTCATAACTCGATCTGAAATTAAAATTGCATCATTACACATTGGCACACAACCTGCAATTTCTTAAATATATATATGGTTAGAAGGCAACATCATATTAATACTTGGGCTTGAGCAGACCTCATATGTCTGTCCACTAATCACCTATAAGGCATTAATAATAATAAATATTGATCTGAAATACTGATGATTGATTTCACGCTACCTGCTTGTTCTTTGAGATATCGCTGTGGAGAATCAGGAAGAAGTTATAGAAGGTTAAACAGTTCAGGTTCTTTGAAAACCAAGGTTGTATGAGGAACTTTTCAAACCAGTAGATGGTGGTTGTTTCTTGACTGTCTAACTTCAGATTCGTACGTACAAATGCTCTGAAGCAGCATTAAGAAGTCCTACGACTCGCTAAAGTGACAAGGAACAGGGATCGGCTATATTGATACATAAGTGCAACTGTAGTATGCCGCTGCAACTCCAAACAACACAGGTGAGCTGCAGCATCGTACAGGTGTGCTTATATGTAGGAATACGAAGTTCTGCAATTGTTCTACGAAGATTTAGTGCCAAATGACAACAAATGTCAACCAGCTAACCATAAGTTCCTCATACAATCCAACTTCCCAGAACCTAAACTTTCTCTTTCAGCATTACGAATCCAAAGTGCATATTTGAGGATAAATAGTTTGTGCATTTTGTTCTTCTGCTTCTGTTTTTTGCTACAACAAACGTTCCTCAACGAAGCCATCCAGAGGAGCCACAAAAGTCTTCATAGGCAGCTTTCGTCCTCTGGTAAGAACCTGATGGTAAATTCTGATTTGATGTTGTGCAGGCCAGAAGATGTTTACCTTGAAACTGGGTTAAACTCAGATGACTACGATGCTTGGAGATTGTTTTTAGCAGAATTTCAGTGACTGTATTTTCAAGTAAGGAAAGCCTTTACTCTGCATTAAATAGTAATTTAATTCTGTTGAAAGAAAGTTGCAAAATCATCCAAACATTTAGACAAATTACATTGGCAGCTCATGATTATAGTTATCATTTACTGCAGGCTTTATTAATTGATCTATCAGCTGTTTTGTGAGACCAACAACAGCGTCTTTTAGTGTCTTGCTTGAACGAGAGCTTCTATAATTACTAAATTAATTGCCAACTATTTTAATAATTGCCTAATTACACAAAAAAACAGCTAATTTATCTGATTGTAGCTTCCTACATTCTGGTTTCTTTCCACCTCTGTGACAGTAAACTAAGTGTTTTTGGACAAAATCTGACATTAGAGAACGCTACTTAGGGCTATTTTTCACCAAAACAACTAATCGATTCATCAAAAGTTAAAATAATAGCAGCTGCACAAGCAGTTCTGACATGAGGTTGGTGTTCTAAATGAATCAACTAATCAATTAATTGGA
The DNA here is from genome assembly GCF_022539595.1 of Amphiprion ocellaris. Lineage (NCBI taxonomy): Eukaryota > Metazoa > Chordata > Actinopteri > Pomacentridae > Amphiprion > Amphiprion ocellaris. The sequence continues at coordinate 29,543,399 of NC_072785.1, read as the reverse complement.
AAATAATGGTCAGTTGCAGACCCAATTTGAACCCAAATATGTTCAGTTTACCATCAGGTGCAACAACAAACAGTTTAACTAATTATTCACTAATGAAAACAGTCCAATTTTGCAGCTCTACTTTCAACATCTGAGGTACCTGCAAATCCGACCAGAACATTTACCGGAATGTTTCCAGCCTGCCAGTGACCTGCACTGATCAATGCACCACTCAGTCCCAGTTGGTCCGGCTGAGACGCCAAACGGAACCAGCAGCGAGACGTTAGTTTACTGGAGTTTGGTTATTCCTGATCTTCATCCTGCTCGGTGTTGCAGCTCCCCTCTCAAGCCTTTTGGTGTCTCTTATTGTAAACATTTAATACACGTGAGGATTCAAAACTGTCTGTAGATGTCAACAATGAACGTCGAACCGCTAGAATCCATCATCATCTCCGTCAAAGCCATAATCTGGAAGACACACGAAGCATTTTGTCACATTTCGGCCGTCATACTAAACTATGACGTTTTTTTAAACATTTTCGGACATCATACTAAACTATGAGGCTATTTGAGGCTGTTTGGTTTTGGTTAAATTTTTGAACGACATACTAAACTATGATGTTTTTGGTTACACTTCGGACAACATACGAAACTGACTTTTTTTCCCCATTTTTCGACGGCATACTAAACTATGAATTTTTTCCCCCATTTTTGGACGTCATACTAAACTATGACTTTTTTCCCCCATTTTTGGATGTCATACTGCACTATGATGTTTTTGTGACATTTTTGGACGACATGCTAAACTGACTTTTTTTTAATATTTTTCGACTTCATACTGAAGTTTGACTTTTTTTCCATTTTTGGGCGATATACTGAACTATGGCTTTTTTGGCCACATTTCGGACTTTTTTTAAAAAACATTTTCGGTTTGGTTAAATTTTTGAACGACATACTAAACTATTACTTTTTTTTCCCATTTTTGGACGACATATTAAACTACGACATTTTGGTGACATTTTTGGACAACATAGTGAACCATGACTTTTTTGGTCACATTTCGGACGTCATACTTAACTATGATGTTTTTTGGTCAAATTTGGGACGTCATACTAAACTATGACTTTTTTTGAGCATTTTTCAACGACATACTATGACGTTTTGGTCACATTTTGGATGACATCCATAAGATTACACAGATGTTCCCGAAAGACAAAATACTCAGTGAGAGTATTTCACGGCGTATCGAAAACACTTTTAACCGCCTGTTTGTTGAAATAAACTGATCTTCTAATCAAACGGATGTCCTGTCCAGCTGTTTGTCGTCATTTCTCAATGATGAATTCTGATTGTTTAGAGTAAAGCCAGACGTTGAATACAGTAGAAATTCATGAGCATCCTTGAAATGACTCTACAGAGATGTGAGGATGCAACTGGAGCTTTCTAGTTTCACTTTAACATTAGAGAAAGTAAGTAAACAGCAAATATAATCAAACATCGGTCGATACAATCAGTTTCATCTGAGGTAAATCTGACAGAACTTCTTATTTCACTCTTTTAAGCTAATTTTTATTAAGAACCAAACATCCTGATAACTCTGAGTGTGTTTAAACTCACCGTTTCCTCCCATCAGCTCCATGGCGCTGACACAAGCCTCCTCCTCGTCCTCGTCTTCCTCGTCGGCGGCTACGTCGTCATATACGACCGGTCCACTCTCCACCACCACCGATTCTCCGCCAGACGCTCCTACCGCCACCGGCAGGGGGTTGGACATCTGAGTAGACAGGAAGCACAGAGCATCGCTGTGTGTTTTTAATATTTTCTGGAGCGTCCTCCGGGGAAATCTAAAGCCGAACCTTTAAAATGAGGGAATAATAAACCTCCAGACCTTCGCTGTGCGTCGCATTATTGCTTCATTCTAAGGCTTTAAAATGCACTTTGTGTCGTACAGGAGGTCAGAAATGAAGCAGAGCCTCAGGGTGAAACAGGAAAACACTTCAAAGTTCACGAGGGCAAAAAATCTAACTAAAGGCTCTTTTTAAAACTTTTTTTTTACATTTCACCTCCTTCCCTTTGTGTTTTTATTAGGGCTGCCACAAACGACGCGTCGACTAATCGCCTGAGCACGATACGTCATCAAAAACGGAAGTGAGCGCGCAATGCAACAGAAATCACCGTCCGAGTGGAGCGCGGAACACACATGGACATCCGCGCTGTATCGTGCATATATAGTATATGCATATATTATATACGCACAATACAGCGTGGACATCCGCGTTTACGATACAGCGCGGACATCCGCGCCGCATCGTGCATATACTATATATGCACGATACAGCGCGGATGTCCATGCGTGTTCCGCGCTCCACTCGGACGGTGATTTCTGTTGCATTGCGCGCTCACTTCCGCTTTTGATGACGTATCGTGCTCAGGCGATTCGTCGACGCGTCGTTTGTGGCAGCCCTAGTTTTTATGCATGAATGTGACCGACTGCAGGTGATTCTACAGAAGAGAGAAAACAGGCTGATTCTGATCAGAAATAAACGAGAGGAAACGCAACGGAAGAGTAAACAAGTGCTGTAATAATAGTAGAAAAGAACAAAGCTGCAGCAGAAGAAGGAAGAACCGTTTTCCAGCAGACATGATGATGAAACTAATGTCAGACGGACAAATTTACAGCAGAGCAGAGTCTCAAAATTGGACCTAAAACTGTCCAAAATCATTAAAATTGTCCAGAATGACTCAGATATTGCCATTTTTTGATCATTTTGAACAAGTTTCAAGCAATTTTTAACAGTTTTTCAGTCATTCTGAACATTTTTTTGTTGCTTTGGACCAATTTTGAGTGAGATTGGGCAATTTTATGTTACTTTGGGATGGTTTCAAGTTATTTATTTTATATAGAAAAATCAAAGCTACTGGATGAATAAAATAAATGCAGCATGGCTCAGAAACAGTGAACAGAGCAGCAAGTTGTTGGAGATACATTCAGAATGGTGAAACATCTTTCTACAGATGATGAGCAGAGCAGAGAGAAACAGTCTGTAAAAATGGCTGTAATAATGTACATATATATGTTTATAGTTTGTATGTTTTTCCAATATTGGTAACATATGTGGGCAGTTGGAAAAATGTTTGACATGATTCCAGGTTTTTAGAATTTTGTAAAAAAAAGAAAAAAAGCTATTTTCGCCTTTTCTATTTTGTGATTTACGGCATTCTAATTGTGTTTAACTGCATGAAAAACAGTTTTCTCTCCTTCTTCATGGTTGTTCTGTTCCTAAAGAGCTGCAGGACTTTAGATTTTAGTGAAAAATGAACCAACAGTGAGTAAAAATGTGAGTAAACTGCAGACTTTATGTAGCGTTGGGATGCGCTGCAGTCAAATAAATTCACTTTCTGATTCGAAGTTGCACGACAAAGAAAGCTTCCCTTCGAAAGACATTAAAGCGCATCTAAGCTCAGCGTGAAGAATCTCTTCATCTTCAGTCTGAGTTTTATTTATTGTTCTTGAAACGTTCAGATATCAAACAAAGTTCTGCACCGGGGAGGACCGGGTTTAGTCTTTAGAAGCCAATGAAACGTCTCTGTCCAAAAGCTGCAGATTTCTCAGCTCTGGAACAAAAAGAAGCCACTTTTTCTTCACTTCTTTCCTTTTCTTTTTTCACAGGGAGTCCATCAAGCTCAGACTTTCAGCTCGGCAGCTGAAAGGAAACCTGCACGTTTTCACTTCCCTTCAGCCGAGGCTAATTACAAAGCTGGAGGAGAGGCAGGTGGAGGTCCACAGTGTGACCGAGGTATTTCTGGTCTCCTCAGCAACAACCTGCTGGATTCCCTGCTGGGCCTCCACCTCCAATTTGCCTTTCACTGCCTCCTCCGTCCATCCTCTTTTATTTCATGTTCTGCCCACATCCTTCCTCACTTCGCTCTTATTTTTGCTCCTTTCTGCAACAATTCCTCCATTATTCCATCCTCACATTTGGATCAACGCCAACAAAACCAATCAAAAACCACAAACGTCCTCCTTTAAAAACCCTTTCTGCTGTTTCCCTTCTCCTTTTTCTGGCTTTAACCTCCCTGACGCCTCGCTAACTGCTCAATCTTAACACAAGGAAATTGGAAACAACAATGAAATAAATGTCAGACGGACAAATTTAGAGTCGACCAGCCAGCAGGACTTTTATATTTCACATTTCAGACCCTACATTAACAATTTAAACCTCAAAACGCAGCGACAGGTTTAAAGGTCTTGATGTTTTTTGGTATTGTTTTATAAAAATCACCAAAACCACAGCATTTATCAGAGCCAATAACTGTAAAAACAGAGAGCAACGTTGATCTTTATGATGATGTCCTGAGCTTAAAACTGATTGGAATCTTTACTTCTGCAGGTATCATTTAAAGAAAAAAATCACCAAAAATTGATTGTTTGCAGTAACTCTGCTCTATAAAAAACTAAAAAATCTGCATTTCTTTTTATTATGGCGATGCTAGTTAGCGTTAGCCGGCACCTAAAAGGGCACGGCTAACCTCTAAATGTTAGCAATCATCAAAATTACAGCATTTATCTGAGACTGAAAAATCTGAGAGAATCTTTGCATTCATAACTTTACAGCGGCTGTTGAATCAACCAAATTAACCGTGTCTGATGTGTGGCTCCATCTTGAAAAACAACTAAATCTAAGCTCAAAATTGTGATTATTTTATTGCATCATCCACTAAGGCCTTAATCATAAAAGCTTTATTAGTTACTGTTTTCCAGACTGTTTCAGTTTAAACTGTGGCTGTCTGCTAACTTAGCCGCTAGTCATTAGCCAATTTATTAATTTATTATTTAAGTAGCTAATGTCCGGACTTGTGGCAACAGATTGTGTTTCTGGTTCAGTTTTTTCAAGTTGTGCAGGTTCGAGCAGAAAGCTAAAGCTAATAGCTAATCTGACTTTAGAAGAATGCTACAGTGACTCCAGATAGCGTTAGCACAGCAGACCTCTCTGTGTTAGCATTAAGTTTCAAGTCATTCTGAACATTTTTTGTTGCTTTGGACCAATTTTGAGTCAATTTGGGTAATTTTAAGTGTTTTTTTTTTCATATAGAAAAATTAAACCTACTGGGTCAATAAATAAACGCAGCATGACTAAAACACAGTGAACAGAGGAGCAAGTTGTTGGAAGATACATTCAGCATGGTGAAACATCTTTCTACACAGGATGAGCAGAGTGGAGATAAAAAGTCTGGAGAGACTGGAAACATGGAAATAATTTATATCTAAAGTATGTGGAGACAAAACCACCAGAAAAGGACACAAAATGACATAAACAAGACACAAAGCAATAAAAACAAGACACAAAACGCGGAATAACTATACACAAAAAGACAAAAACAAGGCACAAAACACACAAATATGAAACACAAATGATCAACAAGACACAAAACTAAGACGACAAAAGCGCCCGAGAGGAAAATCAAAGCTACTGAATAAAATGAATGCAGCATGGCTCAGAAACAGTGAACAGAGGAGCAGACTGTTGCAGGATACATTCAGCATGGTGAAACATCTTACTAATCACTTTTGATGTTGAAAATGAGCCAAATCTCGTCCTTTCTTTTTTCTTCTGTAAACTGCCCGGCTTTAACTTCACCGACGCCTCATTAAGTGCTGAGTCTTAACGCGAAGAAATAATAAAAAAAATACTCATAACGGCACAAACAGCAGACTAATTAGGAGGTGAGAGCGGCTAAATGGGTCAGGATGAAGCCGTGAAGGAGGACGAAGCAGAAGTTTTTATTCAGAGATGATGCTGCCGAACAAACAGTGGATGCGACTCCGGAGCCGAGAGGAGCATTTACAGCCGCTAACGAGGGAGCTGCTCGTTAGGAGTGAGAAGGAAATGGCAGGAAACGAGCCTCCGACAAGGTTTTTATGGTGCGAGGATGTTGACATCTGATAGCCGGCAGTCACTCAAGCATGGAACAACTGGAGCAGCTAAATGAACAGTCTGGACTCAGGTTTCTGTCTGGAGCGTAAATTACACCAAACTACGGGTCAACTCGAGGTAATCAGGAGCCTCTTGTGTGGAATGATGACTTCCTGCAGATTTAAATCACAAGAAGGACTTTATTTGGGTTCTTGGGTTGTATTTTTGGGGGGAATGCAGCACAGATGGAAAATAGTATCGCCTTACAGTAATCAGATTACTTCTAACTTTAACAGTAGGGTATTTACGATGACGTCAAGCTAAAAACTGATGGTTCTAATTAACTAAATTAAAAATATTGATCCCAATGTAGGAGTCAGTCAGTAGAAGCTTTCATTACTGAGCAGTTATTGATCCATATGTTGTTTTAAGGCTGATACTGATTATTGGTACTCAAAAAAGATCAATAACCAATATATGCAGCCAGAACAGGGAACCTGACATGCATAACGAGGTTACTTCATTTACTATAAATGAAAATGTACAACAGAAACAGGAGTTAGCATGAAACTGATTAAGATTAATCAGTTTGTCTACTGCTGTTCTTCTGTTTTCTTAATTTTTAACTGTTCTGCCACTTTTATTTCCCACTAAAGTCCAAATCTTAATGTATTATTAGTTATTGTTTTCCAGATTCTGTTTAAAGTCAATCTGTTGGTGCCTCCTAGCTTAACTGCTAGCTGTTAGCATAACATTAGCCAATGTGAAAGTAGTTAATGTCCTGATTTATGGCGACAGATTGTGTGCTACAGTTAATCTGAGTTTAGAAAGATGCTGTGGTTCTCCAGTTAGCGTTAGCCACCACCTAAAAGCCACAACAAATATCTTAGTGTTAGCATTAGCCTAGCACTGTTGGTTAAATAAGTTCCAGCTGTTCTGACACCAACAAGTGAATTATTCAGGTATTTTCAGGAGAAACTTGGCTTTTTTTTTTTGAAGATTCTAGCATTTATTATGATCTTTCAGACACAGCTAAGCTAATTTGACTCTGTTTCAGGTTAATCTGTTGTTGTCTCCTAGCTTTGCCACTAGCCTTTAGCATAGCCTTAGCCACTAGTAAAGTAGCTAATGTCCTGATTTGCTGAGATGTTTGTGTTTCTTGTTAAGTTTTTGCAGGTTTGAGCGGAAAGCTAAAGTTAATTTGCCTTTAGAAAGATGCTACAGTGCTTCAGATAGCATTAGCACAGCAGACCCCTTAGTGTTAGCATTAGCCTAGCACCGCTGGCTAAATAAGTTCCAGCTGTTCTGACACCAACAGGTGAATTATTCAGGTATTTTCAGGAGAAACGAGGTATTTTTGTGTAAGACTCTAGTGTTTATTGCAACCTTTCAGACACAGCTAATTTATAGGAACCGCTCTGTTGTGTCTCTGTTTGTAAACAGTAGCTTTCATTACTGATTGGTTCACTTGTTGGTGTGACTCGAAATCTAACGTTCACATCTTAAAACATTATTAGTTATTGTTTTCCAGACTCTGTTTCAGATTAATCTGTGGCTGCCTCCTAGCTTAGCCGCTAGTCGTTGGCATAGCTTAAGCCACTGTGAAAGCACCCATGGGACTCAAAATTGCCCAAAATAACTGGAAGTGTTTCTGAAATGACTTGAAAATGGTCATTTTGAACTAATCTGGAGTAATTCTGAGCAAGTTTAAAGTAATTTTGGACAGTTTTCAAGTTATGTTGGACAATTCTTGGCTCAATTTGAACAATTTTATGTGACTGCAGAACTTTTTTTTGGACAATCTTAGACTAAGAGGAAAATCAATTCTGTTGGCACAATTTTAAATTGGACTTTAGACTAGAGATTTTAAAAAAATAGATACTGGATCAATAAATAAATGCAGCATGGCTCAAAAACAGTAAACTGGCACAAATCAACTCGTCTAAGCAGTAAACGGATCCTTTCCTCCTTCGGTTGGTTTGGAAAATGTTTGGACTAATTGCCGGGTTGCCGCTGAGGGTGAAGGGAACCTGATTTTGTGAAGCAGAAGGAGTTTGGCAAGGCACACACATCTCTTTTCAATCTGTGTTACACAACACAAGAATCATCCAATCCCGGCGGCCGACCGCTTCCAGTTCCCAGGGGGGAGGCGAGGGGGTTGCTAGGTAACAAGCCTTCTTGACCCGGCCCCTCGTGGCCACGTTTTCTTCTTGGTTGATGGAGTCTGAGCTCCCGAAGCTCCTCATTCAGAGCTGCCAGCAGCACATGACGGAGGGACGACAAAAGCCGGGAGACGGAGGGACGGCGGGAAGGAATGTGGAGGACGGAGAGGAAATAAAATCAAAAACGAACGGCAGCAGAGACGAGGAGATCTGGAGGACTCCTGGGAGCGATGTACAAAATGAAATATGAAGGAGAAAGAAAAGAAATCTGCAGGTTTAGCAAGTTTTTGCAATTTCACATTTTTATCCTTGAAGAAACTCAGAGTACTGCAAGTGCAAAGTGAAGAAACTAACCGACAACAGCGATGGAACCTCAAAAACTCCCACAATATTCTGATCAACCTGTTCGCTGAAAACACCGCTCAATTAAAAAAAGATGAAAATCTGTGAAACTGGGTCCAATTTAAACCCCCTGACCTCCCAGCTGATTTCACATGAATTTATTCTATTTAAAAAAACATCAAAACTACACATTTAATCAGAGCCACAAACTGCTAATAGAGAAAAAATTAGCTCACATGATTTTTACACAAAAAGAGGCAAACGAATTACACAAAAATGACAGAAAGATGTAAAAATACCACAAAAAGAGGCAAAAATTGAACAAAAATGACAGAAAAAGATGTAACAACTACACAAAAAGACATAAATATGACACAAAGTCAAGAAAATTACACAAAAAGGGGAAAATTCCACAAAAATGATTGAGAATGATGTGGAAATGATACAAAAAGATTTAAAATGATAAAGTTGAAAAAATGACAGAGGCAAAAACTGAACAAAAATGCAAAAGATGTAAAAAATTGCATGAAAAAATGCAAAAATTGAACAAAAGTGACAGAAAAAAGATGTAAAAATGACAAAGTTGTGAAATTGACACAAAAATCACAAAAACCAGGCAAGAAAGAGCCAAGATAGAAAAAGATGAACAGAAATGACAGAGGCAAAAATGACAAAAAAAAAAATGACAGAGAAAGATGTAAAAATGACAACATTGAAAAAAAAATGATAGAGACAAAAACTGAACAAAAATGATAGAGAATGATGTAAAAATGACACAAAGTTGAGAAAATGATGAAAAAGGCAAAAAGAGCCAAGGATGTGAGAAAAAGATGTAAAGAAAAAAATACACAAAAAATAATCACCTCTCTATGGGAAAATAAACCAGAGTTTTCCTTCCCAAACTAAAACTACATGAAGGAAACATGAAGTCAGAACAGAAATCATCAGGAAGGTGTAAAAAGAGAAAATAAAAGCAGCAGCTCAGAGTGTGCAGCTGAACGACGCTACCTGCATCTGGAATTAAGTCCAATTTAAAATCAAATTTAGAATCAAAGCAGCAGAAAGTGTCCTAGTTCTGGCTGCAGAGCTGTGAAGCTATAAATGGACTGAACGAGGACGTCTGGAAATTAACTGTTCAAAGTCAAGAAGTTTAGAGCAGCAGATTGGAGCCATAAAGCAGCAGAAAGAGTCACTGAGGGCCTAAAAAGGCCTCTAAAGACGGCCGTAAAGACGCCTGTAAAGACGAGTCTAAAGACGGCCGTAAAGATGCCTGTAAAGACGAGTCTAGAGACGTCACTAAAGGCATCTCTAGAGACGACTCCAGAGACGCCTCTAACAATGCCTCTAAAGACGACTCTAGAGACGTCACTAAAGACGCCTCTAACGAAGGTGCTAAACTTTCAGTTTTGTTGGGAGAAATATTGTGATATTTAAGCAAAATCACTTCATTCCACGACTAACCAGATTCTGTAAAAACTAGAAACTAAACTGAAAAGTCATAACTGATTCGGCTGCAGTTTTGAACAATTACATTATTATTTTTAAATCAGAAAATATTTTATATATTAATCTAAAATGTCACAACCCCAAAACCCACCCATAAGTTTGAAAGACGAGTAATTTTTTTTTTAAAAATTGCCAATATTACACGTTTTATCAGAGCTACGAACTGTAAAAATTAAAATAATCAGCAGATTTTCAACTTCCCGATTCTACATAAAGTAATTATGTGTAATTTTTATTTTTGTGAGCAAAACTTAACCAAATCTAAGCCTAAAATCATTAGATTTCATCAGAATCACTTTATTTCACGTTTTGCCAAAAGTCAGCTGTTTGCAGTAACCTGATCCTGCCATTGCCATTTAAAATATCCAAAGTTTCTGTTGAAGTTTCAAGCAAATCAGAGACGGCTGAGAAGGAATTGTTCTAAAAACGTGATGATTTGAGATGAAATAAACTGTACTTCTTTTTATCTTCATTATAAGTCGACTCCTTCTATAAAGCGCTCTGACTGTAAATATCTGCTCATTTGCAGCATTAATACGTTTAATCTAAACAGCACAAACCATTGTCTGCTTTGACAATAAAGCCGATCAACGGAGAACTCAGTGAAGAAAAAAAGAGTGTTAGAAAGACCAACATGAAGCGAGTGTTTGTGGTTCACAGCTGGACGTCCACTGAGCTTTAAGTGTGGATGATGAGGAGCAGATGTTGGTGAAGAAGAACAGAACTCACCTGCTCCACCGCCAGCTTCTTGTTGGGCTGTCCGCCGATGAAGGGCTGCAGCCTGCAACACAACCAGCAACACAACGTCAACACAACCAGCAACACAACGTCAACACAACCAACGCTGAACATCTAATAATCTGCATTTAACTGGTTTTAATGCTCTGTAACATGTTAAGAAACAATCCTGGTTTGGTTTTCGTGGAGTTAAAGGTTCCACAAGTCAACAATACAAACACCAAACCTGGAACTCTGTCATGATTTAAACATTCACGCTGTTGTTTGACTATTTTCTGTTGAGAAATTAAACTCAGACCTCCATGTTAACCTCAGTCCCTCTGATATTTTAGAAAGGAACGGCAATAACAGTTAATTAAACAAACAAAACCTCCAAAAGCTATCATCTGGTGGTTTACACACTTCACTATTTAATATCCACATGAGAGCAGAGATTTGATTTGATTTTGTGTATTTTGGTATTTTACTTTAGTGCTGAAAAATGTCCTCACAAGCACCAAAACATTAAATTAGAAATAATAATAAATATCGAATGAAAAATGGAGAAAGAAAGTGCAGTGGGTTCTGTAAAGCATCTTGAGACAATTTGACTGTAATTGGCGCTATATAAATAAAACTGAACCGAATTGCAGTTCCTCTAATGTCCACTTGAGGCTGTTTCCAAAAGTGAGTCAATCTCCATAGACCTCCGTGTTAAAATGTGGAACTTTACAGCAGAAATAAACATACTTACAATCTGGTACAAAAACAGTTTTGGTCTCCATAGCTAAATTTTTACATTCACTACAACCGTAAAGGGCTGAATTTTTATAACTGACCTGTTTAAGCTATATTAATGATTAAAGTTATATATAATTAACATGCTATACCAGCTAACTTACTCAGGTTTGTTTCACACATGTAAGTTGTTTAATCCGTGTTATTTCTGAACAAAGAAAACGCACCAACAGCAGTAAAATCACAGATAAATGACTCTTCTGTATAACAACATCACCAAACACACAAACTAAACCTTTATTTTAAACACCAGCTGGACTTCATGACCTTGAATTCATGCAGATGTAGAAAACAAAGACGAGGTGTCTGAAGTGCCGGAGAGTCTACAGGAGAATTAAATGTGCAGCTTTTATGAACCTCTCAGTCTGAAGGGGAGATATTCATTTCCAGACATTAGAAGACAATAAAACCTCTCACTCTGAGGTCTGTTAGATTACATTTCACCGCTCACCTCGTCTGACTCCTTCACAACTCTTTGTCCTTCATTTTCTCGTTTCTCTGTTTGCTGCTTGAAGACTTTCCTGACACACAGAGTCACATAATCCTAATGAAATCCTTTTCTTCTACTGAGTCAACAATAAAATCTCATAATAACAGATGTAATGCAGTTAGTTTTTTATTTAATGGAGATCTAGATGCCCTCAAATGATACTGGAGTCTTTTTAGGACAGAACAGTTTTTGATGAGGACAAAACTGCAGTTTCTTGTTACTGATTGGCCGATATATTTACAGAGACCTGAGTATCTGCAGTAAGGTAAAGCTGGAAGATTTGTTGGTTAAAACTCTGAACCCCAAAACTCTCTGGCAGGTATGAAAGGAAAATTATACAAAAAACCCACCATAATTACTCTTTTTATTAGAGCCAAAGACTGCAAAAACAGAACGGTCCAACTTTCTAAAGGTCCTTAAAGTACATAGAGAGGAAAACAACCAAATCTAAACTTAAAATTACAACTTTTAATCAAAATCAATTTATTCTATGTGTCTCATTATCAAACATACAATTTGCAATCAGATGCTGTAAAAAAACAAAACAAAAAACAAACAAAAACAAAAAACAACCTTACAGCAACCAAGAGGACATCCTCCAATTAGTTGCAAAACATTGGACACAAAATTGTCCAAATGACTCATATTGTCCATTAAGACTTAAATATTAGCATTTTGAACCACTTTTGGGTCATTTTAAACACATTTCAAGTAATTTTCATCTGTCTTTCAGTCATTTTTGACATTTTTTGTTACTTTGGACCACTTTTGTGTAAATTTGGACAAGTTTCAAGTTATTTTTAACAGTTTTAGACTGAGAGGAAAATCAATTGTACTGGATCCATAAATAAATGCAGCATGGCTCAGAAACAGTGAACAGAGGAGCAAGTTGTTGGAAGATACATTCAGCATGGTGAAACATCTTTCTACAGTTGATGTACAATAGAGAGAAAAAGGTTGTGGAGGATGTAAAAATGTAAATAGTTAAATATCTATAGCATGGAGAACCACATATATATATATATATATATATATATATATATATATATATATATATATATATATATATATATATATATATATATATATATATATATATATATATATATATATATATATATATATGTATGTAAATAGAGATCTGAAGCAAAATATCAAAGTCTAGTATTTCTATTAAGAATGTAGGACTGGTTTGGATACTCTCTACTGAGCAAAAAGGGGAACAAAAACCTAAAGAATGTTTATCATGACCTAATTTTTTTCGTATAGCCGCTTACTTTAATCAAGAACTGGCAGTGGAAAAAAGAAAATTTGGAACCACAGTAGCCTTCAGGGAAAGAAAAAGCAGAAAAACAGAATCATTATCTATAATTATTGTAATATTAATGAGGGATCAAGGCGATTTTTAACCGCTTGGTATCGGCATGAACCTGAGCCTGATCCTTTGTTCACATCCGCCATCAAACAGGTATTGGAAATTTGAATAATTAGCTTAATAAATAGAACATTATTTATCAATAATTGTCTTGTAATTTAAGTTAAGCATTCTTGACATTTGTCCTGAGCCGATACTGATTTTTTAAATCCACAGACACATGATACAGACTGCAAAACAACTCGCCACTGGGATATAAAAAAAACTCATAGTTATTCCAGCTTGATTCAATACACAAGTTTTGGTTGGAGGTCATTAAGTGTCACAGAAAACTTTGTCATGGTGCCCCTTTACTACCGAAATCCCCAGTATGCTTTCTGTAAAACATGAGTTTTATACATATCACTGGAATATAGAAACACTGCCGTAGCTAAATTTGTGGATCCTAGCTTAATTTGACTGTTGTGTGCTGGCTGGAGGTCATTAAACATAACAGAAAATTTTGTCATGGTGTCCCTTTATGAGTTAAACCCCGCAATGCTCGCTGTTTGCCAAAATGAAACTGTCAACTTCTTTGGTCACTATAGTAATAAACAGTAACTGGTGGCACAACCAGATACTAGAGGTAATCTACAATATTTTAAGTGTGTGTTCTCAAGGAAAAAAAGACCAGGTATCTGTAAAAAACTATTAGGTGCCTCAGATTCTGGCTGTTTTAGCACATGAAGTTTACTCAGAGGTCATTAAACGTCACACAAATCTTTGTCATGGTGCCCCTTCACTAGCTAAACCCCCACAATGCTCTCTATTTGCAAAAATGGAACTGCCCACTTCCTGTTTCCTCTGGTGGCTATAGCAATAAACATAATACAACCAGGTACTACAGCTAATCTACAATACTCAAAGTGTGTATTATCTAAGAAAAAGGAATCGGGTATCTGTAAATACTAAATAAAAGGTGATTTGGATTTAGGCTTGTTTTAATACATGAGTTCTACTCGGAGGTCATTAAGCGTCACAAAAGTCTTTGTCATGTGATGCCCCTTTACTCACTAAACCCCCCACAATGCTCTCTGCTTACATTAAAAGTGATACGCGGAGACCATCAACTTTGACAAGAGTATCCTGGTCATATTCTCAATTTGATGTACAGGTGGAGCATGAAAAAGCCTTTTATACCATCTGACAGGTTTTGGGTTTCAAAGGGTGAAAACGTCACTACACGTCACAAATTTAAAACCTAAATACTTTTTTTTTTTTTTTAACCAACATTGCATTTTTAATATGTTATTGTTGCTTTTATATATATATCGAAGTTTATGTATTTAATGCTAAATGACTCGGACTGGATCATAGTTCCTGCTATCGCTTGTTAATTCTTGCTATTAGCATTGAAAGAGGAACATTATCATTCTGCGAGGCGTCTGCTACAGAAAATGTATATATTCATTACTCTCTTTATTGCAGGATTTAACCGCTGACATAATACAGGTTGAGGATTTCATTAGATTACTGGTGAATCTCTGCTGGCTGCAGGCGACTGGCTCATATTAGCACCGACTGCCGGGAATGAGAAGAGCGAGAAAAAAAACCCAAAACTGGTGTGAATGAGAAATGAGCCCCAGCTGTGAGTGACAGGCCGACCGGCTGTCTGTCTCCGGCTGCAACCTCTTCCTCGACAGTCGCCGAGATAATCAGCGACGAACACTCTACTGGCGGTAATTCCAAAGCAGTCGTCCCAGCATCACACTGGCTGGAATTAGCGTCGTTCCCGGAGGATCCCCGCCCCCTTCCCTGCCCACCCGGCCCGGCACTGGCTGAGCCCTCCCTGGAGGCTTACAGTAAGAGCTCGACTCTCACTGATAAGACGGAGCGAGAGTGAGCTTTTAATTAATATGCTTTAACCAGGGGAGAAGAGGGGAGGAGGGGTAAATGTGGCATCTTCGCCCCCAACACTTACCCCCCTCCTGGCTCAGAGCTCATTATAAAATCCCAGCCGGGCCGGAGAATCGCTCCCCACTGAGGCGACCCATTCACAGCCCTACATGTGCGAGACAAGGCTGGATCCCCCAGGTCCTGACCGGGACACCGTGGACCGAGGCAACAGGTAGCGACGGGCCAAGAGGGGCAAGATGAAGGGACGGAGGGTAAAACATGATGAGGTGAAGGTGTAGGGAGGGAAGAAAAGAAGGAGGGAACATGCATTAATGAGACAAAGGGGTGAGATAGCAACAGAATAAAGAGATGCAAGAAGAAAGATGAGAAGGAAAAGGACGGTTTGACCAAGAAATAATGTCTTATTCTGACTATTTTCCGGTTATTCCAATGTAGTTAGCCTGAGTGCTCACATGGGTCAGATAGCGATGCTGCTACATCATCTCAGAATTTATTCTTTACTGATTTGTTTTTCTACCGCTGATAATTTTGTCCAACATCTCTGATTTGCTTGAAACTTTATCTTAAACTACAGATATTTAAAATGGTACCGATGACAGTTTAGTTTGCTATATCAAGCACTTTCCAAGCTCAGTTGTTTTAAAAATTGCCCATGGACACACTTTTAGCACAACTGAAATCAAAAAGTCATCAGATCTTAAGAACAATTTCTGCTTAACCATGTCTGATTTGCCTAACATTTTTATAGCAAAGAAAAATATAGATATTTACGAAGATATCTGTGAAATTTCAGCTTGATACAAATATTTTCCAACATAACATTTTTTACAAATGCCCATCAACCAACTTTTAGCAGGTTTTTTCACACATTGAAATTTGAACCTGTTTCAACAACAACATCTCAGGAATTATTAAAGATAAAAACCTGTAAGTTTCTGTTATTTCTCATCATGTCATTGATTTACAATCATTAATATTGGACAAATAAATGTATTAATCTCTGACTATTGCTGAGTTGAAATATAGTATTAAAAAAATCAAGTGGCCATCAGAAGTCACATCTTTGAGCTCACATAAACAAAAAATTGATGCAAAAGTCAACTAGTGTTGTCTTCTGAACCATATTTGCTAATATTAGTCACCCCTAAACCCTTCCATGCTCTCTGCAAAACATGATTTCTATACGTTCCACTGTAATATACAAACACTGCCCTAGTTGATCTCAGCTTTAACTGACAGTTGAGTGCTGGCTGGAGGTAATTTTTAAAAAAAAATCTGTCATGGTGCCCCTTTACTAGCAAAACCTTCCGTCCACCTGGTCTGGACACAATAGTATTAATCAGTAAGACCTACAACCAGTTACTCTAGTTATTCTACTATATCTTGTGCGCTGCCCGGAGGTCATTAAACATCACAGAAGTCTTTGTCATGGTGCCCTTTTATTAGCTAAACCCCCTGTCCGCCTCATCTGGACATAATAGTATTAAACAGTAACATGCACAATCAGTCACTACAGCTATTCTACAACAATTTGTGTGCTGGCTGGAGATCATTAAACATCACAGAAATCTGTGTCATGGTGCCCCTTTACTATCTAATCCCGCAAAACCTGATTATTATACATTCCACTGGAATATAGAAACACTACCCTAGTTGATCCAAGCTTGATTTAAGAGTTGTGTGCTAGCTTGAGGTCATTAAACATCACAGAAGTCTTTGTCATGGTGCACCTTTACTAACCTAAACCCCCACTATGCTCTCTGTTTGCCCAAATGGAACTTCCCACTTCCTGTTTCCTCTGGTCACTATACCAATAAACAGCAACCAGGTACTATAGCTAATCTACAATACTGCAAGTGTGTATTATTTCAGAAAACAGTATCAGCCAAGGCTAAAAATTAAGTGACTCGGATTGGATCATGGCTCAAAACAAACACATTTCCCAAATTTCAGTAACGAGGCCACAAATATCCACTTCTATGATTATCTGGGGGCCTCACAGAAGCTAAACTTCATTTTAGATGTTCCTTTTCTGCAAACAGCATCTTCGTCTCTCAGGATTTACCCCACAGATGTCGTCATGGACAGATTGTACTTGTAAGAGACGAGAAAACCAAAAGAAAAAACTGCAAACTGCTCCTCTAAAATCAGCAGCGGCACAGAAGCCAAACAGAGCCTGAATTGAATGTGATCCTTCCTCTGCTGCTGCACTGCAAATATTTTCATTCCTAATTCATACAGTAGAGTCTCAGGAGTGTTTTACACTGAGTCAGATTTTCTAATGAAACCAGCCGCTGCTATTGTGTATAAAAGTCAAAACACACACCCGCTGCCTCGTTACCACGTTTAATATCCTGCATTTCACTTTGACACGGCTCCCTTCGTCACTTTATACATCTCATAATCGCTTCTCCGCCTCGTCGTTCTGACATTTAGTTTTGCTCGTTAGCATCAAAGTGTTTAGAAAAGCCACTCGTTTTCTGTTTTGATCGCACCTGTTTGTTATTTTTTTGTGTTTGTGTGTTTGAATCCATTTTCCATCCCGGCACGAATAAACCAAGGCGAAACGAT
>NC_072785.1:29395648-29523148 GCF_022539595.1 Amphiprion ocellaris | reverse complement strand
TTTTTATTTTTTGCTGCTTCTTGCAACAAGTCAAGCAGCTAAATCAGCAACAGGAAACACTTTAGCGACGCAGCTGCGAACCGTCAGCACATAAAAGCCGTTAAATTAGAGTTCACATTAAAAACTAATGTAAAATGTCGAAAATGAGGATTTTATGTTGTAGCTTAAGTGATAAAATGAACATTAGTGTGTTATGGATCACTGAAGCTGGTGGTTTGACCAGAGGGAGGATCACAGCGTTACACACCAGTAATCACACACATGGGGAGGATCACACACTATTAACACACACACACACACACACACACACACACACACACACACACACACACACACACACACACACACACACACACACACACACACACACACACACACACACACACACACACACACACACACACACACACACACACACACACACACACACAGATCTGGTGGCGACAAAGTCACACTCGATTTTCCAAAATAAACTCCAAAAAATTTGGGATCTGAGACACTCTGCAGTCCTTCAGTTCCATGATTCGACATGATGCTTAACCCTCCTGCTGTCTTCATTTATGGGCACCAAAAAATATTGTTTCCCTGTCTGAAAAAAATCCAAAAATTAAGCTAAAAAAATTCCCAACATTTCTGAAAATTTGCAAAACCTTCAGGAAGAAAATTCCAATAATTCCTTAAAAGTTTCCTGCAAAAGTTTTATTCTAAAAAAATCCCCCAAATTTGGGAAGAAAATTCTTGTAAATATTTTTTAAAAATGAGTAAAAATCTTCCCAAAAAAATCCTAAAAATATCTAAAGTGATTCCATATATATCAGTAAAACTTCTAATATTTTCTTTAAGAACATTCACATAAAAATCAACCAAAATCCAGTGAAATTTGTGTGAATGTTCTTAAGAAACTTTTTTTTTAGCACTTCTTTTTTCCGCCAAAAATGTTCAAAAATTTCCCAAAAATGTTGAAAATGTGGACATCAGAAGTTTCCCTGTGAAAATATTTTTCTCCCCACATTTTCAAACCTTAAAATGGGTCAACTTTGACCCGCAGGACTACATGAGGGTTAAATCACATTTTCCTCCTCGCAGTGAATTAACATCTGATTGCAGCAGTTAAACTCCCAAACACAACAGCAAAATGCAAAACAAAACACAAACAATGCAGATTTACCGGAGCTCGGAAAAGTAATTATGACTAAACTTGTGGATGCTCGAGCTGCGAACGGACGTCTGCAAACAAAACAAGGAAAGTTAGGCAGGAGAAAGTACAAACAAGTGGCAGGTACTAGAACTAATTGCAGGCTTTGATGCCTCCGACTTCCTAAGACATAATTAGGAGAAAGTTGTCTCCGCACTCCTCTGTTCTCGTCTTTGAACTACAATACACCACGTTTTCATCTCTTCGCGCCCCAACAAAGGTCTTTGAAAGTAAACTACATGAAAAAAAAAAACTCATGCTTGACGGCTAAAGCTAATAAAAGATCAAACTAAAAACTAATAAGATGCAAGAAAGTGAAACCGCGGCAGAGAAAGTAGAAAACATGAAGAAAAAAGAGTGGAAAAATACACTAAAATAACAATGAAAACAATGTTTACAGAAATAAAACTAAATGTTTGAAGCTCAAAAAGTTTGTGGACACCAGAGTTCTTTAGTCTGGGTTTGTTTTTAATGTGTTGGTCCAACAAACAACATTAACTGTCAGTTATATACTACAGGAACTCGGTTATTAATATTTGACTTTATGCACTAAATATTAAAATATTTGGCTGCAAGACTAAAATATGCATCAATCTCATACAATGCTGACACCTCTATTGTGGAGTTAAACAATGAGAACAAATGCAGACAAAAAAAAAAGTATTTGACTTTATGCTGTTCTGTTTCTATTGTGGTACAGAATTCAACAGCTCTGACTTCCATTACAACAACAAATAGTTGCTACTGGACGTAACTCCGGTTCTATGAGCATGTAGGAAACAGAAAAATGGAGGTTTTGGTCGCTCATATGGTACATTTTATCTTGTTGATGGTGATGTTCGAAGGGAGAAGATGGTTTCTGGGCAAGAACACTGAAAACCCAGAAAAAATGTCAAGATAGCAGTTTGCCAGGCTGCTAGAACTACCTACCTCGGAAAAAAAGCTTTTGTCTTCACTAAAACAGGTTCTACAGGGACAGTTCTTGCAGTTGGAACATGCAAAAAGGTTCAGGCCAACTTTAAATGGCCTTGTAGTGGAAAAAACAACTTTTTCACAGTGTCCACAGGTGCTATCAACACTGGAAACAAAAATGGTGACTCCACATATTATAGATATTTTAGCATTTACATTTTTACAACCTCTTTGGACACAAGTTGTAGAAAGATGTTTCACCATGCTGAATGTATCTCCAACAACTTGCTCCTCTGTTCACTGTTTGTCAGCCATGCTGCATTTATTTATTGATCCAGTAGGTTCTCTAACAATTCTGTCATAGGATTGATGGCTGTTCAATGTCAGTGATTGTATATTAGCTTAAAAATAAACCATTTTAGTTCTTTGTCCTTTACTCAAGCATAGTGGACATTTACCCTCCAACAAATGGTGTCATTTTGATCATTTTTTTGCCTTTTAAACTTGCTAGCAAGTTGGTTTTTTTTAATTTATGGTTGTTTTTCCTGACATATGTCTCACATGATGTGTTCAAAGACAGTTTGAAGGTGGAAATCTAGTGATTTTCTCTAGCTCTGATAAATGTCACAGTTGATTTTTTTTAAAAAAGATAACAGGCCTTTCATACCTTCATAGGGTGAACCAATAAATCTGTCAACATGCCCTTAATGAATATACTTGGATATTTGTGACTATATTGGCTAATAAGTAACAAGAATCATCAGCTTTGTCCAACAGTATCATTAACATTAAAATATTAACAAGTCCAGTATTGTTTGAGCCAAACTTAACTTCCTTTACATAAAAATGAGTACCATTACATTAATTATTTTATGATTTATGACTATTTTTCCTGACGAAAGTGTACATCACACATGATACCTTAAAAGACTGTCAGAAAGTTGAAAATATGGCGATTTTTTCTGTTTTTAAGGTTTCTGGCTCTAATAAATGGTTTCACTTTGCCAGTTTTTGAAAGATATGATGCTTCTCATACCTTCTGGTGAGTTTTGGGGTTCAGAGTTTCAACCAATAAATCTGCCAATATGTCTTTACTGAAAATACACATGATACATTCAAAGACTGCTGGAAAGTTAAGTTCTACACAGTTTCTGGCTGGTGCCACTTTTGGCGGTTTGTTAAAAAGAAAATACACATTTTTAATCCTGCAGGCAGATTTTTAGATAATCAGAGGTCTTAAAACTGTATTTTAACTTCTCAGAATGGAGCAGAGAGTCATAGTTCAGTTCTGACGTATTTATAGCGAACTAAATTAAATAAATATTAAAGTAATAATCTGGTTTTATGGCCTCTGGGGGTACAACTTGCTTTGTCCTGGTGGTAATCCATTTTGGTTAAAGTGAAACACAACTACTCCCAGAAATCCACCAACTCGAGTCCAGTCAATCAGTCCTTCATCTGAAACATCACAGGAGTCCGACAGTGAGGCCGGAGGTCGACATTCATCAGCACCGGTCCAACAGCAGCGTAGCAACGGCCGTAACCATGACCGGCGCTTCCCACAAGCATCTGTGAAGAGCTGCTGTCGAACAAACGAGTGGGAAACTCAGCGAACACCTCCGTCTCTGCAGGTGCCATGGAAACTAAATTGTCTTTTGGGGAAGCTCAAGTTATACAAGCTGTTGTTTGCTGCTGGTAATAGACTCAGTCATTAAAATGCAGAAACTAAACCAACTCAGGCAGCTTTAAAACACACACTTCCACTCTGCCGTGTTCACCG
The DNA here is from genome assembly GCF_022539595.1 of Amphiprion ocellaris. NCBI lineage: Eukaryota > Metazoa > Chordata > Actinopteri > Pomacentridae > Amphiprion > Amphiprion ocellaris. The sequence goes on along the minus strand of NC_072785.1, from coordinate 29,519,261 downwards.
CGGCTCATGATTTTCAGTTTCAGTCAAATATTAAACCAAATTTGACGACTTTTTAGTCTAAATTTGAGTCGCAACTGAAGTCACTGCTTTCTATTTAACAGAAAAATAAAAATTTGACCCATTAATGATCAGTAAATTAAGATTTTGGACTGTTTTCATCATCATCAGCTGTTTCAATGGGCAGCAGTCGGGATATTTGGGTTCTTTTCTGTATTTTTTGACCACTGCATATAGTGGATGAACCCACACTGATACAGTTCACTACAAAAATACATGAAAACGGTTTCAGTTTATCAGTAATGTGAGTTAAATGTTTGGTACATCAGAACTTTTAACTTCCACTGAAGCTCATTGAATCTTTAAAAAAACACCTATAGAAAGCATAGAACACTTTTGGGGACACTGTTTTTCGGAATTTTGCCATTAAAATGAACATTTTCCAATGAGATACTTCAAAATGTGCATTAATATTTGATATGGAAACAGGCTACATGCTACTTTAAGAGTTGTAATTTTGTAGATGCAACTTTTCACTTTAACAGTTATCAGCTGTCCATTCATTCATAGTTCAAATTATCATTGAGTTTTCTTCATCAACTGAAAGTCTTAGTCATAGCTGTCAGTTGCAAAAGGCAAAATTTTTCTCTTTTTTGATTGAGTATTGTTTTCACAATGAACAAATAGGTCCTTAACAAGTATTTTTCATCAGGAAATGACGACATACTCTGAATTTACTTACAATCTAAATATACTCAAAGAACCAGAAGGGAAGAAAAAAAACTTAACATGCATTCTATTATTGGATTATAACTAAGGATGTCCCATAAAGTTTTTTCTTGGCCAACAATCTGATCCAAGTTATTTAATATTGAGACTGTGTCGATGCCGAGTCCCATTTCAATACCATTTTCCTACATAATACAAACTTCAAGTACATTAAAGCTACTAAAATCAGTTCAATTTTTATACGTTACAACTAAATAATGCTGATATGCATTAATAAAAATAGTACATTTCGGCCTTTAAGCTGTTCCTTAATGCTATATAGGTGGTCAGAGAGCATTGTGGGAGTTTAGCTAATAAAGGGGCACCATGACAAAGACTTAAGTGGTGCCTAATGACCTCCAATCAGCGCTAATGTGCTTAAGACAAACTAACATCAATTATATCCCACTGACAAATGCAACAGAGCAATTTTTGCTGCCCAAATCATGAGTTCATTGAGTAAAACATCACCCATAACCAAATGTCTACAAATGATGTCAATTCATGCCATCAATTATTGATAGATAACACTGATGTTTATTGAGAAAAGAAAAATAAATAACTGTTAAGAATTTGCATCCCTAGCTTCCTGCCACATGATGTGCTCTTCTTTTATGACACCTGTACAGATGTAAACAAAGAATTAGGACATCTGTAACTATCCTTAACTATGAATGCATTTAGCTTCGAAGCTAGTAAAGGAGCTAATTGTAATTCTGTACTACTGAATAGACCATTCTATACTGCTGTAGATTATTAGGTGACTTTGGATTTTATCAGTTTAACCTGCAAACTAATGACAATGTAGTAGATTCAAAAGTATTTCAGGATGTAGAAGCAGAAGTACAAATACCTCACAGTACTTGAGAGTGTTGTGGGGGTTTAGCTAGTAAAGGGGCACCATGACAAAGACTTATGTGACACTTAATGACCTCCAATTAGAGCTAATGTGCTTAAGACAAACTAACATCAACTATATCCCACTGACAAATGTAACAGAGCAATTTTTGCTGCCCAAAACGTGTTCATTGACTAAAACATCACCCAGAACCAAACATCTACAAATGATGTCAATTCATGTCATCGATTATTGACAGATAACACTGATGTTTATTGAAAAAAAAAAAGAAAACTGTTAAAAATGTTGCATCCATACATTTAGCATTGAAGCTAGTGAAGGAGCTAATCGTAACTCTGTACTACTGAATGGACTATTCTATGATGTTATAGCATAAATGAAATGTAAATACTAAGTCAAGCAGTCAGATAAATGTTGGGGAGTCAAAAGTACTCTAAAAAGTAGGAACAGAAGTACAAGTACCTCAGGGTAAACATACTTCTCCATCATTGACGTTATGTTTAACCTTCGTTATGTATTAATGGAGAAAAGTTAGAGAGTTCTGCTGCTGCATCCTGCACAGACGAGGGATTTACTGACATTTCGGTCAAGGAAACTTTCCCGACTTAGTATGCAGAAACAATCCAACGCTATCAAGAGGAAGTGAGCATTTTAAGTTGTAATCCCTCCCTGTGGATCGAGCTTCCCGCCGTCAGCACTGAACCGTCTCAGCATTCACTGCAGACTTTACCTCCACTCCCACTTCCACTTCCACTTCCAGCAGGTTTCAATCGTGACCAGGGCTCAGCTCTGCTTTTCCGCCTCCGTAGAACACTTCTGGACGGTTTTGTTGCAAGTGTCTCGAGTCTTTTGTCAACACGCTGGATGTGTAAATGATTCGCTGGAAAGGCAGATGGCCCTCTGCTTTTCAGTGACGCTCAGGCCACCTGCTCGCCTTGATCTCGGCTTTTATGAGTCTTTTTGCAACACTGACGGAAAGAAATCACCGTTGGAATGTAGCTGAAGCTCTTACTCTTTCATTATGCGACACATTATGTGAGGGAAATGCTGTACTTGCATTACCTCCCAGACAAATGTGATGTTAATTTAGAGAACAAGTCAAGCTGAGATGATTAGATAAGACAGAAAACAATGAACCACTTCAAGCTCAGTTAAAGCCTCTCAAATATCTGCTTTTCCCGTAATTATTTTAATGTTTATTTTCAGTTATTTTAAATGTGTTTTCTGAAATTATTCAACCCAAACATTCAATCAAACTGATTAACGAAGGAAATTACCAGGAGATTAATCCATAATTAGGTGGAAAGCAGCATCAGAATGCTAATTTATGCAATATTTAGATCGTATTTGGATGTAATCAAGCAGCGGTTTGTGAAGTAATTAAAAGACAGTAGTTTTAAGGTATAGTCAAATCAGTGATTCTGGAAAATAACGGGATAAAAAAATGCAGTTAAATAATTAAGTCACATGAAAGACAGTAGGGCGTGCCTCAAGCAGTTTCTGGGATTTTATTTTTTATTATTATTTTTGTTTTTGCTTTTTGGTTTGTTTTGTCGTTGAATGATTAATTACATAAAAAAATCTAAAAACCTGGAATCAACATGTACAATGCTTTTGGAAGTGTTGACAGGTGTTATCAATACTGAAAAAAATTGAGACTTTTGCTTTTCCATGTTTCCAGCTTCTACAAACTTTTTCTCTCTACTCTGCTCATCATCTGTAGAAAGATGTTTCACCATGCTGAATGTATCTCCAACAACTTGCTCCTCTGTTCACTGTTTCTGAACCATGCTGCATTTATTTATTGATCCAGTAGGTTTAACTTTGCTGCTGCTTAAACAAACTGGATCAGTAAATAAATGCAGCATGACTCAGAAACCGTGAACAGAGGAGCAAGTTGTTGGAGATACATTCAGCATGGTGAAACATCTAATGTAGGTAGTTAAATATCTATGGTATGTAGAACCACTGTTTTATTTACAGTGTTGGTAACACACTTTTTGTTTTCGTTTCTTCTATAGTTACCGATCATAAAGCACCAAAGAATTTGTTTTCTCTATGATGTCAGTGCCTTCCTGTCTGAGCTCATTTTATTTATGTGTTGATGTATTTTACTTTCTCTTTGTTCACTAAGTGTTGTGGCAGAATTTAGCATATTTACTGTTAACAATATTCATATTTCTTCCTCTCTGTTCACTGGCTTTATAACTTAAGGTAAAAATAAAGTTAATAATAAAGTAAAAGCCTCAGTAGTTGAGTATTTTGTGGATGGCGTTGGTGTAAATTTTATCACACGGGGTCCCAGAGGAGCAATGTGCAGCTACGAGGTTCCACTCTGACAGCAGCCATTAATCCCACTGGCTGCAGTCACTTGTGGAGGTCGGAGGTCAAACAGCGGCCCGCGGCGGCAGACTTTTCGGCAGCCCTCCGTCACCACGGCGACCATTTACAGCAGCAGGGAGTGGCTCCTGACGACGTATAAATCACGGCACCCCACAGAGGAAAAACAATGCACCATATGCAGCGCTGCATCAAAGACCATCCAACCCCCAAAACACGATGCTGCTGCAGAAAACCTCCACATCTGAGCAGGAAAACACCAAATCCAACTCTGTCAGAGTCTTCGCAACCACTGGAGGTTTAGACTTTAACGTTACACCTCATAAAACCAAAAGAAAACCATAAAATATACATTTTTAATTGAAACATGGACCCATTGGTACCATTTTTAGCAAATAGCTGCTATTATTTGTTGTCAACAACCATTTATCAACCATAAAAATGCAAAACAAACACAATATTTCAGGACTTCATTGCATATATTGGAATAATACCTGTTAACACTTGGTTTTATAGGTCCCACAGTCCCCCAGCTTATTCCTGGAAAGTCATAACTTCCTGCTGTAAATTATATTTCAGTAAAGTCTTACTCAGTTTGGTGCTAATTCGAAGCTAATTGCAGAAGTTACTGAGTACCTGCTCGATATATTTGAGCTGTTAAAGAAACATTTGGTTCAGAAAAAGATCAATAACCATCAATTTATATTAGAAAGCACAAAATTACAAATTTTTGTGTAAAAATTTTAACGATCTTGAACTGCCGTTTGCCATAGATCTGCACAGTAATCAGTAAATACTAATTTAACTGATGTCTAAGCTGCATATTGGGTTTGACTGTGTTGGAATTTCCTAAGTTTAGTGTTTCAAAACTGCAATGTTATGATTTTAGAATCAAAAAGCAGCTTTTTTGAAGTATGACAACACAAAAAAGCAATTTGACTTTTAACATACTTCTACAAAAAACAAAACATGCATTTAAACAAGGACAGCAGGTTAAAATAAGAAAAAATGCATGTTTATCTAACCTATACTGCTTTAGATTTGAGTAAAAGAGCATGTTTAATGTGTACCAAAGTTGGGACATGCTGCATTTATTTTATTGTTGGTTCAGACCAGCAGGTTTGACTTTCTTAGTGTAAAAATGACTCAAAATGTGTCCAAAGTGATAAAAAATTTCCAAACTGACTGAAAAAATGTCCAAAAAACAGCGCCAAATACAGTTTTTAATAATAAATACAAAGTTACCGACACTGTATTGAAAGCTGAAGTTCTTTGATTATTATACAAAAAAACTATACAAAAATAAAATTAAAAATAAAGTGAATATTTTTATAAAGCCATAACAAACAATGGGAACAAAATATTTAGATTTATTCATATTTTAAATTAGTTTATATGCTTGTCTCCTCTATTTATTGTGTAAACACTGCCTGCAGTTCAGCCGAAAACTCTGAATTTTTGTTATGTGATAGTTGGTCACAACTGAGTCAATCATATTTTCACAGTTGCATCAATCATTGCAGAATTTTTAGTTTTTTAATCTGGGTAGAACACATGAATATCTTTTAACAAAATTTTAATTGAGACGTAGAATAGAACAATTTTTTGAAATATCTTGATTTTAATGATAGATTTGGTTAAATTTCTCCACCAAACGACAAACTAATAGATCTATAGTTAAAGAACCGTCTAGAAGTTGAAGATCTGACAATTTTCTCTGCTTTTGCAGTTTGTGGTTCTGATAGATTATATAATTCTGATGAATTTTAAAAGTGAACATGCATTTTAACTTTTTAAGTGTTTCTGTCATTCTACATATAAAAACACGGCTCCATGAATTAAGATGCTCCCTTTAAAGCACATTGTAGAATAAATGCAACGCTGGAATCGAGTCAAACTAAAGTTAAGGAAACAAACAAGCATCTGAAAGTCAAAAATGAAGCCTTTGCAAGGCTCATTTCTCAGACTGTCTGCAGAACACAGCAGAAATCTCTGATTGTAGGCGAAAAGCTCGTTTCTTCAAAAGGATCTCGATGTTCTGAACATCCTCCTCCTCCTCCATTTGTTTTAATCTGCTCTTAAAGTCAGATGGAGAAATCCTGCTGCCTCCTCAGCACCTCGTCCTCCACCTGACAGCTCATCACCATGGAAAATATTCCACTTTCTCACAGTCACGCAGACCTTTGGATGCCTGAAGAGGCGATAATATGAAGAGCGAGAAATAACACACTAATATAGGACGTCGCCTCGTGTCCTCAGACGCCTTTTTTCTTCGTCCTTCACTGATTAGCTTCATACTCGGCTCTAACATCCTCTCTTCCTTCCACCAGAGTTAAGACTTCTCGGCTTTTTTTTGGTTGTTTTTGCATCCAATCAGTACTTTATTGGCAAATTAAATAGTTATTTTTTTACCTTGCAATCACTGAAACCAAGGATGAAGTGCAGTATGCATAGTTACTTCTACAGTTTTATAGTCAAACAAGTCTTAAAACTCATTAATACAAAGCAACACGCCTCCAAAAATGTAGCCTTTTTACAATGTTTACTGTGATAATCAGTTAATTGATCGGCTGTATCAACTTATCAGCCGATATCATGGACATTTAACATTTAAACTCTTGTTTGTGTTCAATCTTCACTTTCTTTTGGCTCCAAATTGGTCACCACCAACCTCCCATGGTAAATATTGAGCTGGTAATGTTAAGTGTGACAATCTTGGTCACGCATGCAGCCAAAAATCTGCAAAGTGTGACTGAGTTATTTTCAGGTAAACCAGATAATAGAATGCCTCATTTCACTCTTTTTAAAGTCTTTTTTTGGTCTGAACTTCAGTAGTTAAGTGGAGACTAGAGGCTTCTCTGTGCACAGCTAACTAGCTAGCATGAGACGTTTAGGAAACATCCGTAAATTACAGCTTCAGAAATCAACCTGAGTTACATTTGCCCTCTCAAGTGCACTGAAATATAATTTAAAAAAAAAAGCAACCTTATGCATGAATTGCAAAGAATGCAGCCAAAGAAAGGAGGCTTTACTGTTGGAACATCCACTTTCTGAGTTAAAAGGCAAAATGTCTCCATAAAACTCCAAGAAATACCATGACAGTTGCATCAGGACTCATGCTTTTTGCCCAAATTCACACAATTTTATGCAACTCCTCATTTTCCCTGATTGTCTACTACAGAGATACAGGTAAACAAGTTATAAATAAATGAGAACTACCCCTTACTACACTATTAAAATATATTTACTATTTTTGGGGGAAATTGAAGACACTTTATTGTGTCGTATCAGGTAATGCTCTACATTTTTGAAGGAAACTTCAGATCAGGAGTGGAAATTAGCTTTATTTGAACCATAAAGTTTGGTAACAGACCTTTTCCTGGTCCTGTAATGTGGCTGTAGATGTTGTACAATAAATCAGATTTTTATTCTCTTTAAAAAAAAAAATGTCATTGTCATTGCCCCTTTACTAGCTAAACTCCACTGCCCGCCTCCTCTGGACACAACAGTATCAAACAGTAAGAGGCCCAACCAGCTACTCTAGCTATTCTACAACAATTTGTGGACTGCCTGAAGGTCATTAAACGTCGCAGCAGTCTTTGTCATGGCACCCCTCTACTAGGTAAACATTGCAAAATCTTGCCAAAATGGAACTGCCCGCCTCCTTTCATCGCTATAGTATCAAACAGTAAAAGGAACATCCAGATACTACAATCTACAACACTTAAAGTGAGTACTACGAAGGAAAACGGTACTAAATATTAGCAGATACTAAATATTACATGGCTCTGATTGGCTCAGGAGCAAAAAAACTTGACAATTTTTCATTTTGTTCTATTTTATGACACCTAATTCACACATTCACGTTGTGTTTTTAATGCTTCTGTAAAGTGTCTATTTGTTATTGACAGGTTAAAGTTCATGATGTCAAGTGATAATTGAAGAAGCTACAACATCAGAGGGCAGTTTTCTTGAGTGTTTTAAGTGTTTCGGGTTGTATTTTTCCTGTTGGCTTTCTTAAAGGCCGCAGTCGTCTGTCTGTTTACTCTCCTCACCTCCATTCAAGGTCTCAGTTCGTCTTTTCCTGCCTCCTTCACCTCTGCTAGGAGGTCAGAGCTTTTCCTCCTACACCATTTCCCCTCTTAAACTTCTATAAAAAGATCCCTGCGCCTCCTTGTCGAAGCTCTGGTCCTTCAGTGAGCTGTGCTGTGGTTTCTGTTATTATTTGAACCACCTTATTTGTACATAAATAGCTGGTTTATAAGACACTGGAACACACTGTGCTGCAGCTGGAAGCAGATATTATTAACATGTTCTGAAGTGTTTACTAACATATTCAACTGTAAACCCACATATAAGGCATCAATAACTGGAATATTAACCGCAGTGTCCACAGCTCTTGAAGTGTTTTAGATACTACAAAAGAAAAAAGCGTAAAATGTATTCAAATGTCTTTATTTACAATCTTTAATAGTTTTTATAGCCTGTTGTAGATAACAAACTCTGCATTACATTTTAACATTGGTATATTTGATTGCTTGGATTGTTCAATGATTAAACACTCAGTTTTTAACTTGACATTAGAGTAAATACTCTGCTGTTTACCTTCAAAGTAATCTGATTACTGCAAGGAGACCCTATTTTGCATCATTTGACAGCTTCAGTGATTCTGCACATTTTGCTGCACGCTGTACATTAGAGCTCGGCTGACTTTTTTTTGCGTTTCTGCTTATGCAACACTTTCTCTTCAGAGATCAGACGCGTCCTCAGCTTGGCTCTTTCATCTTCCTGTTTGCACTCGACAGACTCAATCACAGAGAAAAGCACGACTCCGTCATTTCATTTTCGTCTTTCGGCAGCTCGAGGTCAAACCAGGACAGCTTCTGCTTCATCCTCCCTCCTCCTCCTTCGTTTTCTCTCTTATTCCCACCGCCAACCATGCGTGTTTACATTAAAACATTTTCTGTTTGTTCAATAGATGCAATGCATGACCATAAATGCAGCACTGTCAAACAGTATTTCATTAAATTGAACATAAACTGTGAGGACTAGACATCATCCTGTGTTGCTGCTTCTGTTTTTAGCCATAAACAAAAGATGCTGATCACAATACCAGCCACTATACATGTCACCAGGAGTTTAAAACATTGTCCAATTAATTCCAGCTTCATTTAACACAAGAGCTCCAGCTAGATGTCATTAAACGACACACAAGTCTCTGTCGTGGTGTCCCTTTACTAGCTAAACCCCCTTCACCCACCTCCTCTGGACACAACAGAACTAAACAGTAAAAGGCACAACCAGCTACTCAAGCTATTCTACTACAACTTGTGTCCTGCCTGGAGGTCATTAAATGACACAGAAGTCTTTGTCATGGTGCCCCTTTACTAGCTAAATACCGCAAAATCTTACCAAAATGAAACTGCCTGTCGCCTCTAGTTGCTACAGTATCAAACAGTAAATGGAACACCCAGGTACTACAGACAATCTACAACACTTAAACTGAATATTACGAAGGAAAACGGTACTAAACATTAGCAGATACTAAATATTAAATGATTCGAATTGGCTCAGGAGCAAATAAAGTTGATTGGGGTTTCCCTACTCTCTTTATATTTACAACTTTTCATTTTATTGTATTTTAGATCATTAAATGTCACAGAAGTCTCTGTCAAGGCACAACCAGTTACTATAGCTATTCTACAACAACTTGTGTGCTGGCTGGAAGTCATCAAATGACACAGCAGTCTTTGTCATGGTGCCCCTTTACTAGCTAAAATCCACTGCCTGCCTCCTCTGGACACAACAGTATGAAACACTAAGAGGTACAACCAGTTAGTATAGCTATTCTACACTATAACAATTTGTGTGTTGGCTGGAAGTCATCAAATGACACAGCAGTCTTTGTCATGGTGCCCCTTTACTAGCTAAAATCTACTGTCTGCCTCCTCTGGACACAACAGTATGAAACACTAAGAGGTACAACCAGTTAGTATAGCTATTCTATACTATAACAATTTGTGTGTTGGTTGGAAGTCATTAAATGACACAGCAGTCTTTGTCATGGTGCTCCTTTACTAGGGACAGCTTCTGCTTTATCCTCCTCCTCTGTATTCTGTCTTATTCCCAAGACAGAAAACGAAGGAGGAGGATGGGGGATGAAGGTTGTCATCTTTAAATCGCGTCACGCTGCAAAAATTTTACGTCCCATCTAACAATCTCAGCCTGCCCATCTCACTTCCTATCCCTTCGCCGGCTTCTTCTGCCTCCCGTCTCGCCCTCCTTCGCTCATCCACTCTCTCCGTTTGGGCTATCAGTCTCTGCCGGGCTTAGCGGCTCGTTCCTAATCAGCTTACTGCCAATGAGACTAAGCCTGAGCTGAAAAGGCGATTGAGGGAGGCCGTTTAGCCACTGGCTGACAACTGGCAATAGCCGGAGGCGGGGGGTAGTGGGGGGGAGGATGGTGTCAATAAAACTGTGAGCAGGGAAAAAGGGGAATAAAGAGTAAAAATGAAACTATCATCTTGGGTTTTAAGAGAGCGAACTCGAGAGCGAAGATAAAGAGGGACAAAGCAGGAAGTATTTGGTGTCGGGCCGCTAAGCTTCCTCGTGGCCCCGTAAGGCCGTGAACTACCACAAAGCTATCAGCTCCTTCAGTGTCAACACTTTTGGTTGCTGGCTGGGCTGTTTTTTTTCCCTCCCCTCCTTTATTCCGCAGCTAAGCCATGGATAAAAACTGGGATGTTTTCCAAATGGCCCAGTTTTTAGAGTTCCCCTCAAAATTCCAGCCCCGACTGCCCCACTAGTTACAGCGACGAGGCGACAGAACAAAGGTTTGGCCGTTGGAAGCTGTTTGGATGGAGGAGGGAAAAGCTGCTGCAGCAGAGCCGGACGTCCAGAATCAAAGAGATGCTCTCGTTTCTCGGCTTGCTTCATGAGGAATGGGAGGGCGGAGGGATTAAATATCTGAACATCTCTGTGGATGAGAGTGGAAGCTAAAAAGAGCTAAAATGAAAATGTACGTGGCTGTTGGGGAACCTCTCTGCAGGTCGGCATGTGTTTCCATGGCACCACTGGCCTGAATGTGAAGATGACTAAAAACAATTGAGAGCTCAGTGGACATTTTATCTCATCGAGACACGTCCTGCAAGACGGCGGCTCAGAGACTGATTTAAAACTGCCCGTGTGTCACTTCCTGTGGTTTTTCTGTTTTGTACATCTACAAGCATCAAGACTAGTCATGAATGAATCAATGAAACAGTCGTCAACAACATTTAGGGGATTTCTTTGCTTCATAACCTCATTTGAGGAGCTTAAATGTGAGGATTTGCTGCTTTTCTATGTTTTATATCAATGTTTCAACCCACTCCTTTCATAGTTTCCTTCACTGTGGTCTCATTTTTCATTGCAATCAAAAGTCCTGCACCTCTATGGAAACAGAACCACGACTACAAGTAGATACAACTCAACACAACCTGCAGTTCAGTTCTTTGCAGAATTTTTGGTCGCAATTGAGTTCGTCTTTGTTGCACTGAGGTTTGTTTTTCACAGAATCTGATCAGTATACAGTGTTTGCTTTTGGTGAATTCCTAAATTAAACATGAAGAATCCGCTGGTTTTGATTAAATATCTCGATTTGAAGCTTAGATTTGGGTAATTTTCAAACAAAAACAAAAGTCACATGAGTAGTTCAGTACAGCCTACCATCTAGCACTATATTTACCCTAAAACACTACATTTATCCTCTAACACTACATTTACCCTAAAACACTACATTTACCCTAAAACACTACATTTATCCTCTAACACTACATTTACCTTCTAACACTACATTTACCCTCTAACACCACATTTACGCTCTAATACTACACACTGCAATGATTTTAATAACATTAATGTACTTTAACTGTGTATTATCAGGAAGTTAAAATGGCTCAGTAACATTAGCGAACTGTTCACATGATTACGGACCATCTTCAACATGTGAGCTGTGGATGTAGGTCATTAATCATCACAGAAGTCTTTGTCAGGGTGCCCTGTTGCTAGCTAAACCCTCACAATGCTCTCTGTTAGCCAACACATATTCTGACTGCGCTACTGGTTCATTTAATTGGTTAAACTAATAATGGTGATTTAATGACGTCCCAATGATGACTGATGATGTTCTGTTTTGTACATTTTACAAACTGCTGTGAGATCTCAGTCTGTATAAATAAAGCTGTCCTGACTTGATGCTCATTTATTTTGCAAGAACTGCAAACTAGCTTTTACAAACTGTTGAACCTTTAATTCCTGAAAAGCTCATCAGCGATATGTGCAACCAACGTCACGAGGCCCTGGAGGAGTGTGGAGGAGGGTGGAGGCTGGTTTCTGTCCGCTAAAATCCACCAGCATCTGACGGCTCATTGGTCACAGTTAGCAGGAGGGGGGGATCAGAGGCTGACAGGGAGGGGCAGCAAACCACAGACAAATTACACCCCCTCCACTAACACAGCTGGTCGCTTAACTGGGAAAACATCCTCTACGATCGAGTGTGTCGGGCAGGAAACTGTGATCCAGAGTCCGACCTCGTCTTTCCCCCTCCTGAGCGGCTGGAGCTTTAACTGCTGCTGCAAAGTCACTTTTTCCTGTTCCTCTTTTTTGACTTTCTCGTGACACCTGCTCCAAAAATCTGAAACAGGAAGCATTTCCTCGCTTCTCCCCCTCCTCTTCAGCAGCAGCAGCAACATCTGGCTCGAAAACTGCTGAGTTTTCAGGTTTTTTTTCCTCCAAATCTGCGGCTCAGATTTACATTTCTGGAAAAGCAACACAGACCAAAATGGTTGTCCCGGCTACGCTCCCTCTGAGGAGAAAAATGCAGTCAGGAATTCTCTTTTTTCTTTCCCCCCAAAAAAGCTCTGGTATCAGACAAGTTTTCTACAAAGGCTTTGAATCGGGAAAGAGAAGGAAGTGTAAAGAGTGACTGAGTGGGGGGAAAAACATCACTGGAGGGCAATTATCTGGGCTATTTCTGGAAGACTGCTTTTCCATCCTCCAGTGGGGATGGAGGGAACAGGGAGGGTCTGTTTGGCATCTGGCTGAGGGAGGTGGAGGGGGGCTGGGAGGAGACGTGGAGGAGTGCATGGTACATCTGAATCTACAGACTGTCCGGTACAGCGAGTGCAGCCGGGCTGGTGGGAATCCAGAGCGAGGGAGGAAACCGTGTGGGTGGGGTGGACGAAATGGGCAACGACAAGATAACAGAGGGAAGCGAGCCAAGAGGGGGAAAAAAAGGAAAAGAAAAGCAGCAGCCGAGGCCCGACGCTGCAGAGACGTCGAGTCTGCAGAGATCATGTGAGGAAGAAGCACTGAACTGACGCAGGGACACCTCGAGACCAAAAATACACAAAAACAAAAGATATATGTGGCATGAAATGTTCCAGGAGCTTTAATTTCCCAAGAATTATAATCCGAGCTTCCCCAAGAAAAAAAAAGTTCCTTAAGTGTTTGGTGATTTGCATTTCCACACAGAGACGATTAACCCTGTGAGCCCTCAGCTATTTTCAGGGTAATTTCACTGCCTTTACTTTAAAGCTCTTATCTCGGTGATTATGAGTGCTAACTGTACACGCTATATCTTGATTTTTCCAGAATGGTGTCGACTATTAAGATCTGCCATCACTTGATGTGATAATACTTGCAGATTTTTGATATTGACCTTCATATCAAGGAGAAAATAGATTTTGAGTTATTAAATTCTTATATTTTTACACATATCTGGGTATAAAATGCAGACAGTAGACATATCTTTTCATATATATGTTGGGGAGATTATGTGGAATCTGGAAACATCAGAACAATGATGATGGGAAACTGTATGATGTAAATACATGCTTAAAGCCAAACAGAAGTTGAACCCTAAACCAGGCAAATTGTCTTTATTCATTGCAATAAAAAGCAAATCCAAAATGTTGTGTTTATTTTTCACAAGAAGTGGGCTGCAATGTCAGAACGCTCAACTGGCTGTAATTTAAAAAAAGGATTCCACAACAACTTACTTTGGTTCACATAGAAATGACTGACATCATAAGAAATGGCAGATTTCTGTTGTTCACTTTAATAAATGATTGGGAATTTATCACTGAATCAATCAAGAAGCAGCAGCAGCAGCAGCAGGGTTAAAGTGGGTAAAGAAATTAGTTTACATAATGAAAATTTGCCTTCATAATGTTGGTAGTTATGTATTTACAAATTTGGAATTCGCATGGATAAAAAGCTGTGATATTAACATGTTATATTTGCTATCAGTATATGTGTGCCATGTCCAGTAATGAGTAAAAGGTTTAACCAACCAGCATTTGTCTTCTCCGAGTTTAACCAATCAGCTTTTTTCTTATTTAAGTTTAGCCAATTACTGTTTTTATTCTCAAATGTAACCAATCAGGGTTTTTCTTCTCTGAGTTTAACCAATCAACAGTTGTGCCCTCTGAGTTTAACCAATTTGCATTTGTCTTCTTCAAATTTAACCAATCAGCAGTTGTGTTTTCTGAGTTAAACCAAGACTTGTAGCAGTTTTTTTTTTCAGGAATACCTTTCAAAAAGTACTACTACACCAGAGCAGGTACTTTTCCCCCTGAAATCAGCCCTTGAAGAGGTTCTATAGCGGTGGTCCTTGCGGTCGGACAAATCTTTGGGTTCCTGACCTGCTGAGATCCTCAAAGGTTCCTGAGAAACATGAGACCAATGGACTACACATCTTCTAACCTCTAAAGACTGGAATCATAAATAGCAGAGGACGACCAACAGATAATTCTCACGACAGAACAATCTCTTGTCAGCTCATGTAATCTACAAAAAAAAAGAGTAGAAAATATTCTAAGGTCTGAAAACAATAACAAGAGGAGGAAGATGTCAGCAGAGTGTTTCACCCCTGCTGCTTTCTGTTTACTCAAAGTGCTCTCATCAGAAACCGTCGTCGCTGCTCATTTTCACGTCCCGCCATCCAAACCCTTCCGACTGAAGTGAGGCGAATTTACAGCATGTTTGGTAAAGAGCAAACACTTCTGCAGAAAGATCAAGAGACGGAGATGAAAGAGGCAAAGCAGGGCAGGAAAAAAAATGACAGAGAGCAGAAAGAAAGACAAAGAACTCATTAACGAGTTGCGAAAGCCCAAAGCGAGAGCAGACCTGATGGAGCAGAGTGATACAACAGGCCTGAAGCTGCTGCTGAAGGCTTTTAACTGCAAGGATTAGAAAAGTAGGCGACAGAATAGAGGACAGGCGGAGGAGGAAGAAGGAGGCCGGCGGAGGGAGGAAATAAAAAAAGGACAAAAAGTGGGATGAAGTTGAGAGGAAGAAAGTTGTAGGAGAAACAGGATGGGACAGAAAAGCGAGAGGAAATGGAAACAACCAGAGCGTTCAGGACACAATGGAGGTTAAATAAAGAGAGGTAGTCAGGCTAAAAGGTATAAATGGAAAGAGTAAGGAGGAAGAGGGGAAGATAGTGAAGAACATTCGACTGTTTTTAGGTCTAGAATAACAGAAACAAGTTTAAACTTACAAAGAATTCAGGGATGGACTGGACTTACCAGGGCTGATGTTTTATAATCTGATTACTCATAAATTGAATTAACTGTGCAATTTTGACTCTTACGCAGCAACTCTATGGTCTCAGAAATGTCCCCCTATAGTGCTATCTGATTGAGAGAAGTTACCAATCAGAGACGATCAACAATGAAAGCCATTGTTTACACAGAGAGACAGATGAGCACATTTACGGACTTGATCAGCTCAGATAAACTAGCTAAACTGTGTGTGGAAGGTGTGGTAGAATAATAATAAATGCCACAATCACACAGAAGCATACCTGGTTGCTGTCGGTGCAGCTGGAACTTATTTTGCTAACGGTGCTAGGCTAATGCTAGGCTAGCGCTATCTGGAGCACCATAATATCTCTCAAAAGTAAGATTAACTTTAACAATCTGTTCTAACTCACAGACACGTCCTGCAAAAACTGAACAATTAGCACAATCATATCAACAAATCAGGGCATTGGCTGCTTTCACAGTGGCTAAAGCTATGCTAACGGCTAGCGGCTAAGTTAGAAGGCGATGACAGATTAAAACTGAAGCAGAGTCTGGAAAACATTAACCAATACTGCCTTAAGATATGGACCATAGTGAACAATAAAAGTGACAGAAAGAATAAGAAAAAAGGAGGTGAACAACAGGTGTACAGACAAAAAGATCGATCTCAATCGATTTCACAGAAAACAGTGGAGAACATCGTAGTGTCACATGATGCTGTGATCACTGCTATATTTTTTTATCGTCTGCTGTTTCTTTTTAACAGACGTCTGTACTTTGTGAGCTTGTGTCTTAAGTGTGTTTTGATGTGTTGCATTTTATTGTTGGAGCCTTGTCAAAGGACAATTTCTGTCACAGTTTGAGACAGACAATGAAGTTTATCTATTCTATCATATTGTACACGTTTGTTTAGAATAATTACTATTAATGATAAGGTCCCATGCTATCACATGCTGTTAATACATAACATTTTGTTACAAATATTGGTTATAGTTCTTTCTTGACAACCAAAAATCATCACCAATGATCATTTTAGTCATTAACTTTATGAAAACGTCAAGGGCTTCAAGACTCCACCAAAGACTTTGTCGTATCTCGCAGTTCTAAAGACTTGTCCAGATCTGCACCAACATCTAATAGGTTCCTTCTTCAGCAACCCATGCAACAAGATTCATTAAACTCAACCTCTTTTTTGCATTTCACTCCACCTCAGCTACAAGTTTTATTTTAGAAAAAGTCTTCAAAAATCCCCTCAAGCGAGAACGTCTTCACAGACACGAGGAAGTTCTTTTGAATTTCGATGTTTCTTTTATCTTTTCATGACACCGTACCTTGAAATGTGCATAAAAATGTGTTATTGAGAAACAACTTGGTACTGGAGCTGAGTGTAATCTTTATTTTTGTTCAGTAAAATAATATCTAAGACTAGAAAACCAATGCTGTGTCTGAACAACCAAGGTTCATTATGCTCAGCCTGGTAGTTTTTGCATATTCCTGCTGACAACAAACAAAACATTGAACATTGCTCCACCTCGGCTCCACCGTGGCACTGGAATAATATAACCTGCCAATAGAAACACACCTACAACAATAATAAACTGAATGAAACATGCAAGCCAAAGCCGTAACTTATTACACCTACCAACACACAACAACATTTGCACAAACAATATTGTCGGCGCTTCAATATCAATATCTGTGATGTCTGAGCACCAAAACAATCCTGCAAAGAGCCACACAGGAGAAGAAAATAATAAAGCAGGAGCAGGAGAAAAAGCGAGAGAGCAACCAGGAGGATCTACAAGAGCAAACCCTCGATCCTGGAGGAGGAACCGGCGGAGGGAGGGAGTCCGGAGCAGCACAAAGCCTCAGTGTGGCCCCTCGGCGAGGCCTCGAAACAAGGCACAATGGCTGCACTGTCAGCAGCCTCCTCCTGCACTTCGCCGGGTCTCCCCGACACCAGGCCTCTCCCCTTTTTCAATAACCAGCACAACAACCTTTTCAGGGCCGAGCAACGGTCCGCTCCTTGACCGCCGGCCTGAAAGAAACCATTCTGCGCTCGACGGTTTGAGATCACTTTTTGTCTTTGCTTTAATTTTTTCCATTCCAGCGCTGCAGCTAACATGCTTGCAGAGAATGGGAGGTTATCGCCGTGTTGCCGGGGGAGATTCACTTCCTCCTAATGGGGTAGAAACTGGGAAGAAAAAAAAAACATTGTTGTGCATTCAGTGCGACAAAGTGCAGAGTTCAGCGATTTCTGGGTAAATGGACAGAGCCGGTCTCCATTCAGGAAAAGAAAGAAAGTGCGAGATGAATGATTCAAACCGGCCACTCCATCAATGATTCATTGACAAGACCTTTTAGAAAATCTCCAGGAAAGAGCGTCCATTCTTAAAAACCTGAGAGGGGCCTCGTGTCGGTGAAGACCCTCTTCAAGGAGATCATGAAACTGGAGATGTTCTTTCATTCATGCCGACTCTCCAGACAGCAGATCTGCTATTCTGACAGCAGCCATTAGCCAACTGGAGCGACTCAAATCCAGCAGCCTTCAGCACAATCACAGCAAACTTCTGTCACGATAAACACCGAGGTCAAAGCATCCACAGCTTTTAGTTTGACTCCTCAAACTATCATCACCCATCACACGTAATAAAAGCAGTTTTTCTTTCTTGTTTTTTGCTTTTTTGTGGCCACAAAATGATTCAGCTCTGCCTTTATATTCGGCTTGTTTTGACTTTTCTTGTCATATCTGAAATTGATGTTTGTTTCAAACCCTCTGAACCCCAAACAGTTGGTCCTGCCGCATTTTTCTGCAGTTTTCTCATTTTTCACTGCAATATAAAGTCCTGAACCTCTATGGAAGCAGAACAGCCACGAAGAAGGAGAAAGAACTTACAGTTAGAATGCTATAAGTATGAAAAAGGGAAATTTCCTAGACCCTACAAACTCAGTTTTTCTCACAACTGTGCACATAAAATAGAAAGAAGTTTCACCATGCTGAATGTATCTTCCAACAATTTTCTCCTCTGTTCACTGTTTTTCAGCCATGCTGCATTTATTTTATTCACCCAGTATCTTTGACTTTCCTCTCAGACCAAAGCTGTTGAAAATAACTTGAAACTTGCCCAAATTTACACAAAATTGGTTCAAAGCAACAAAAAATGTTCAGAACGACTTGAAACTTGCTTAAAATGACCCAAAATTTGTTCAGAATGATAATATTTGAGTCATTATGGACAATTTTGGACAATTAGAGGTTCGATTTTGAGTCTCTGCTCATCAGCTAAAGAAAAATGTTTCACCATGCTGAATATATCTTCTAACAACAGTTTTTACAGTTTCTGTTACTGATAAATTCTTATATTTAGATAACTTTCCTTTATATATATATATATATATATATATATATATATATATATATATATATATATATATATATATATATATATATATATATATAAAAGCAATTCACTGTCTGGTTTTGGGGTTTAGAGGATCATTACTATTAGTGGGACTAAATAATGACTAGAAGCCACTTTATGGAAGCTACTGATGATCCAGATAGAGAACAAAGACTAATCTGTTGTAATTCATCCCTCAGTGTGTTCGAGGTGTCGAGGATTCTCTCCAAAAACTCGTCTTTATTTTGTCGTTCAGACTCTCCGTCCTTGGGCTTTGTGTTGAGGATGAATGAGACTCTTCAGCCTCATCAGGCAGAAACGCTGAAGTTCCCTCGAGCAAAACGCTGCAGATCCACCAGCGGCTGAACCGAGCCGCCGCCGCTGACCTCCAAACCTCCCGATCGATGCGGCGTCACGTTACCGCCGCCTAAACGGGAAGCCTGTGATGTGTCGTAATCTGTGTCATCAATCATCTGTCAGAGGACGAGCGTCGGTTTGTTCTCCAGCTCAGGATGTTACTGCAACACCAGGAGGTTTTATGAGGGCTTTTTTCAGTTATTATTCTTATTTATTGCAATTTTCAGTCTCGTTTTGTTCCCCGTTTCATCCTGATATCCACAGTCGGGCTGCAGAAGGTTAATTTTGCCCATTTCATAAAGAATGTACTCGTAAAAAGGAGCTTTAAAAAAATCTATGTGATCATTAAATGTGGTGCTTTCATGACTATTTCCACTGTCGACTAACCTGTTCAATTAACCGATTAGTTGTTTGGTTTACAAAATGTCAGAAAATGGCTGAAAACATGAGAATATCTTTATCTGCCAATTTATTTCTCATTAAAAAAAAAAAACCACATTAACTTGGAAGCTGCATCTTGTAAAGATCCTTTAAAGATTCATTTGTTCTTTAAAGTTCTTGGTTTATTTTTTGCTTTGCTCGACTTTAAGTTTTAATTCGCCCATTGTTTTTATACATCGATAATTCATCCGTGGTGTTTTATTTATGGCTTTTATCACCTGTTATTTTACATTTTTATTCTCTTTTCAACATGACTGTGAATTTTAACGGCCTGCAACTAATTAATTCATTTATATTATTATTATTATTATTATTATTATTATTATTATTATTATTATTATTATTATTATTATTATTTTTATTATTATTATTATTATTATTATTATTATTATTATTATTATTTTTATTATTATTATTATTATTATTATTATTATTATTATTATTATTATTATTATTATTATTATTATAGATTTATCGGGTCACGTTTGGCTGATAAAATGTCAAAAATGTTGAAAAATGTCAGTTTTCCTCCAAATCTGGCATGATTTTGTTTCATCCACAACCCAAAGATATTCAGTTTACTGTCACAAAGGAGGAAAGAAGCCAGAAAATATGTTTCCAAGTGTCCACAGTTTTAAAGAGTACTAAGAAGACTGGTGACTCTACACACTGTAGATACTTTACTAGTTTTTACAGCATCTCTAGATGTTTCCTCTCTACTCTGTTCATCATCAATAGAAAGATGTTTCACCATGCTGAATGTATCTCCAACAACTATCTCCTCTGTTCACTTTTTTTTAAGCCATGATGTACTTATTTTACTCATCTAGCAGACTTGATTTTCCTATCAATCTCTCCCAAAGTAACATAAAATTGCCCAAATTGACTCAAAATTGGTCCAAAGCAACAAAGACTCTTTAATAAATACATTCCATTTGACTTATTTGAAAAGAAACTGCCGCTAAGACAGACTCCCGGCTGCCATAAACAGCCGACTTATCAGCTCCTCGGTGGGCTGGAGACCAAACACGACGAATTATCGCGGAGCTTTCTGCAGCGTTTACGAAGGCCGAGCAAACTGCAACCAGATGAGTGCAGCTCAGCTCAGCGCAGAGCGTTGGAGGGGGGAATATGTCCTCCTAATCACTGCACAGCTGCCTCTATAGGAGCCCATAAACCTCCTGGATGCTCCCTAAAACCAACACTAACCCAAAGAGGTTTAAAAACAGAGCCGGAGGAAACCAATTTACCCCCCAAACGCCAAACAAAGTGAGAAAAAAACGCTCAGCTCTTCTGCAGAAAAACCCATTAAAGTGGTCTGAGAGGCTCGCTGTGGATCCGTTCTGTCAACGCAGGAAAAAACCCAAAACAAAACAAAAAAAAACATCCCACAGCAGCCGAGAAGCAACAAAAACAGCTTCAAGTACGTAGAGGAGAGTCCAGATTTATCACTTTTAATGGACTTTTCCATCATTTCTGAGCCTCAGAACATCAGTACAGCAGAGAGACACGTGACATTTAGGAGGAAAAACAAATCTGAGTTCTGGTAAAAATTTAAACCAGATCAGTTTTATATTCATCTAAAGCCCCAAAGACGCATAAAACCATTAAAATCTCACACTAAACTACAAAAATGAGACATGGAACAAGAAAAATAAGACACGGAATGTCTAACAACAGGAAAAGAGAGATGCAAAATGAGAAAAAAAAACAAGCAAAAAAATGAAAATGACAAAATATGGTCCCAAAGACTCACTGAACAACACAAAACTGACATAAAGGAGACAAAAAAAATCAAAAGTTGAGCATAAAACAACATAAAAGACACAAAACAAGAAAAACGAGACGCAGAATGTCAAAAAAAAGAAAACGAGGCACAAAAACAACAAAAAGATGACCACAACGAGAAAAAACTGCCCAAAAGATTCACACAAAACAATACAAAACTGACACAAAAAGAAAGAAATGAGACAAAAAATGACAAAGATGAGCACAAAACAACAAAAAAACAGACACAAAACAAGAAACATAAGACACAAAATGTCACAAAATAAGAAAACGTTTTGTGAAAACGTATCAGTTTTGTGCTGTTTTGTGAGTCTTTGGGGCAGTTTTTTCTCATTGTGGTCATTTTTATTGTTTTTGCCATTTTGCACGTCTCGTTTTTCCTATTTTTTGACATTTTATATCTCGTTTTTCCTGTTTTTTGACATTTTATATCTTGTTTTTCCTGTTTTTTGACATTTTATATCTTGTTTTTCCTGTTTAGTGTCTTGTTTTTGTAGTTTAGTGTGAGATTTTGATGGTTGTACGTGTCTTTGGGACAGTTTTGTCTCTTGACATGTGGAACTTGGCGTCATTAAATCTTCTATAATTACTGTAGATAAAGAATCAGCTGATTCTGCGAGAGTCAAATACGGTTGATTTAACATAAAATAACCCAAATCTGACGTGTTACAGACTCCTTTTCATTGAGTAAAGTTTAATTTTATGGGCGTTTCGGTTGTAATAGATCTCAGACTCCCAGTGATGCAGTTTGATGTTGGTTTTGTTGGTTTGTTTGTTTGAGCAGATGGACAGAAAATGAGATTTGGCAACCCTGCTATGGTGCTATATGGTCGTTAAGCCTATTAAAAACTGTATTTCTGAGCCATAATCCTGCTTGTAATCCCCATTTTTTACTAAATACATCCATAATCTGATTACATCTTTTTGTTCTGTAACTTTAGTTGAGTTTACCTAACTACCGTCCAGTATTTCCCATCATCACACCAACTTATTTCTTTATTTCCACCATCTTGTGAGCAGATTAAACAGAACTAACAGCTGCTGTACGGCACCGTCTTTAGAAGGTCCTTCTGTTAAAATCTTTAATAAATATTTAATTTGCTGCAGAAACAGTTGAGATCTTTGAATCAGATGATCTTGGTGTTCCTTCCCTTCGTTAACACTTTCACCTGTCGATGAACATCACCTACAGCACATTAATCCATATTTAATTACGTTTGGGGCCCTCGAACCGTTAAATAATCTCCAATGCAAACAACAGATGCTGGATTGAAAGGCAGATGCAGCACCAGGAGGTTTCTCATCCTCCTCTTTCATCGTCATGGTCAAACCCGGCAGGTTGTTTTAGTTTTTCTGGAAACGAGGATGAATCCTGACTGCTGTCGACCAAAAATAATCACCTGGCTTTGGTGTTGTTTAGTTTTGAATGTTGTTTTTCCTGTTTTATGCTTTAAAACTGAGACATTAAGTGTTTTATTCCAGAGATATTTGCATATCAGGGCCTAACAGCAAGCTAGCGACACGATTATAGCCGTCGTTCATTCTACAGGACAAAACTGTTGGATTCTTCAACCACAACAAGAACAAAACATATCTTGTACCTGAAAAACTGTGTTGAGGTGATTCCATTTAGGCTCCTTCTAACTTTACTGCACTTTGTCTGCCCAAATCTTAGATGTAACCACAAGAATTGGTAAATTACTGATGATTCTTGTGATGGTTATCCTAATATTTCTGGTTTATCATTTTAGTGACTGTAATCCTCATCTTGAGCTCACGTCTGCACATTAAAGCCTTGTTTAATGGTGACAGAATGAGCAGTTATTCTGGTCTTGATGCGTAGTTTCTCATAAATATTAAACCTTGTCGTCCACTCACCTTTTTCCCAGGGAGCTTAGCGGCGTACTGAGGCTCAGCGGAGTTCTGGCCGGCGTCCGGTTCCGTCCGGTCAGCTTGGCGACGGACGGTTCCTTCTTCGGGGACTCGGCCTTGTGAGCCGGACTGGAGCCGGGTTTGATGTTCAGGTCCTTCAGGACGTCGTAGTTGATCTTGGAGGAGATCTTCTTCTGCTCCAGCATCTTCTCGATGGCCTCGTCGGCGGTGCTAGCCCGGATCGGAGGGCGACGCCTCGAGGGGCCTCTCGGCTGTCAAGTTAAAAAAAAAAACAAGAAAAAACAAAGATAAGTAAACCAGCTGTTATGAAAAAACATCCAGAAAAGACATGGGAGTTTTAGTCTATTCAGGTCCCGGATAAAAAATGTCAATAACTATCTGGTTCCAGCTTCTTACATGTGAATGAGTGGTTTCTTAATTTTATGAGGTGCATTCAAAAAGTTAAAGTTTGTGTCCACAGGATGTCCACTTTAATGCTTCGTTGTCTACGTGGAACGCCCTGCAATGCATGGCATAGAATTCTTTCGAAGTATCAACATCAATGTCTTTGTGACCCTTGGAAGGTTTACATTTGCGGTTTCTCCACAGAGTTTGTGTTCTGAGGCGTCTGAGGAAACACATTTGGTGCGACGACCTGAACTTAAAGGCTGTTTAGCTGCATAGTCAGTTGAAAATGTACAAGTTTTTTGTCTAAAATGGCACAAATGTGGCTCCTTGTGACTACATCCTCATTCCTAAAATGATATTCAAGTCGAAGCGCTGCTGTTTTGACACAGTTTAGCCGATCTAGAGCGCGTTACAAGTGTTGCAGGAGCACTGGGAGCAGAGTATCGCTGCACAAGGAGATTACACAATGGGATGGCACCAAAATGTACTTTCTTGATCTGATCTCTTTGATACCGAACACAATTCCAGACAAAAAAAAAAAGAAACATTTTAAGAGGTTACTTGGAGCTCTTGGATGTTGTGATTCTGAGGTCTAGTGATTGTGAATAAACTGCTGCCTGTTTGACCAGCAGGTTTAATAATTAAATGTTCAGATTTATGCTACAGAGTCTTTAAAATACGGGAGAAACCATTTTAACTGGGCTTTATTCCAACTTATGTCACAACAAACAGCATTTTAATCGGAACTCTACCAGGTTGATCTCTGGTTTTTCTTCTTTTTGCATTATTTTATCAGTTTTTTTAGCCAAAATACTTGATTTCATA
This sequence comes from Amphiprion ocellaris, assembly GCF_022539595.1. Taxonomy (NCBI): domain Eukaryota; kingdom Metazoa; phylum Chordata; class Actinopteri; family Pomacentridae; genus Amphiprion; species Amphiprion ocellaris. Next base: position 29,494,641 of record NC_072785.1, on the reverse strand, counting down.
CAAGGTTTTATACATATATATGGTTATTCTGTGCCTTTTGTGTTATTATCATGCTGTCTGTAGTGGTATATAACTGCAACAATGTCCATTATAGGATCGTTTATCTTCTTAAAATAGTTTTTTGCCCTTTTTGCACCATCTGAATGACACTTGGGTCTATTTGACTCCATTTTAATTGGAGATTTGAACATGTTGGCATACGTTCATCATCAGATGCATCATAATTCCAGCTTAATCTCTGGCCAGACATAATAGCGTCCTGGTGGTTTCAGGATTTATGAAACTGACCGTATGATTCCCATCAATAAATCCGAGCCATTACTGGAAATTACGTATTTTGGCATTACGGAAAGATTTAATACCATTTTCATTTTCTGAGATCCTTGTGCGTGATCACTGAGAGTAAAATCTGAAAAAAATACTGAAGTTTTCAGCTAAATTAAGGCTGCCAAATGATGAATTTGAGAGGTTTGGGATGTTTTTTTGGGAGCAGAAAGCCTATTTTTCTTCAAAATTGCTGTATTTCCTTTAAAACACTGCATTCGTTTATCTTCTTCTAGCCTTGACCGTTTACCCAAAACAACAATCTGAGATGTTCTGAGGCTGAATCAGTGTCAGACGGAGAAAAACAACGGAGAGGAAAGATTGGAGGAATTACTGGCTTCATGACAGGATGGAAGGTGCAGATTTCAGGTAGATAACTGGTCAGTCTGAGGCCTCTGAGATGCCAACACATTCACCTGACTGCCGCTTTTTTCACCTGACGAATTACGTTTCGCTCCATTTGCTTGTTTTTTCTGTCTGACTGGTTAAAAACCGGCCTCCTGCCGTCGTCCAAAAGTCTTTACCTTCCTCTCTTTGTAGATGCCGAGCTCCTTCTCCTTCGCTATCTTCGCCTCTTTCTCTGAAAACACAAGAAAACACAAAACTCTCGGTATATAAACACAACCCCAACAGGTTCAGGTGGAGGTAAAGAAGTGGAAGGAAGCAGCGGCGTTCGAGTGAAAGTTAAATTCCGCCTTCAAACATGTGAGTCGTGTCGCATCCTGAAAGCACCTTTCTGCTCTTTGAGGTAGTCGCAGTTGTCCGCCATCCAGAGCGCCGTCTTGATTTGGACTTCTTTGTCATTCAGCAGATACTGCAGAGAGACGACAGCAGAGTCCAATTATCTCACCGGAATACGACGTTTCTCTGCTTCTGCTCAAACAGGCGCTTCAATTAATTCTTAATCTCATGATTTGCAAATTTTAAACCAACCGAAGCAACACATTCCAAACTGCTGCAAACATGAGAAGACAGATTCATGTTCTGGGTTACAGTTAAATAAAATACAATTAAAATAAATTATACTATTTTTTGGTTTATAAAAATAAATATTTAAAACTGCTGCTCTCTTTTTAATTTTTTAAAAATTGTTTTGTTTTTATTTTTACTTATCTTTCATTTCATTTAAAGCTAATTTTTATAAGTTTAAACCAATATCATTTATATTATTATTTATATTAATGATAAAAAAATATTTAAAACTGCTGCTCACTTTTTTAAATTTTTAATTTAACTTTTCTATTTTTTTCTGTTTTCATTTTTTCTTATCTTTCATTTTTCAGCTGTTTTTATCAAAATAATATTATTTATATTATTATTTACATTAACAAAAATATATATTTAAAATTGCTGCTCTCTTATTTAATTTTTAAATATTTATGATGACAAGAGTAAGAAACACCCAGGAACTTCCTGGAGTTCAGAGGGTTAAAATTATAGAATGAGGCCTCTTTAGACATTTTACATTTTTTAACAGCTTCCTTCACTTGTTTAGTAAATAAGTGATTTTAGAATCCCTTAAGTTGGTTTGTAAACGGTCACAAATCAAGGTCATTACTCCTAAAACATGAAGTTTCATATGTATAAATCCAGATCTTCCGGCATTTTCTCAAAAAATAATATGATGAAACTGCAAATTATTTCATATCTCAGTACAAATGTAGTTCCTATCTTTGAAAAGGTCTCATTTAACTTCCTAGAAAGTTTGGCATTATAGTTTTAAGCAAATTGTTGAAGCAAGAGGAACAATTTTCAAAGAAATTCTACTGTTTTCATTTTTTATGTCATTTTAATCATGTAATCTTGCAGTTCTCTCTCCTTCTTCATGGTTGTTCTGTTTCCACTGAGGTTCAGGACTTTATATTGCAGTGAAAAATGATGCGACATGAGTAAGAACCATCCACAGACTTGGTGGAGGAACATCGTGTGAATCCTGAACCTACCAACTCTATCTCGCTGTCATCGATCCCACTCAGGTCCAGCTCTCCGCTGTCAGCAGCACCATCTGTCAGAGACAAAAACCAGAACGGACATCAGAAAATCTGCTGCAGCCAACATTTCTACAACATGCTGCCCAGTGAGGAGCGTCTTCCATCCGGGCTTAATCAGCAAATAAAACACAGAGACTCCTGATAAGACTCTAATGGGCTTAACTGGCATTTCACCCTCCTGTTGTCCTCATTCACAGGCACCAAAAAATATAGTTTGCTTGTTTGAAAAAAATCTAAAAAAAATCAGCAAAAAAATTCCCCAAATTTCTGAAAATTTGCAAAACATTCAGGAAGAAAATTTCAATAATTCCTTGAAAGTTTCCCTTAAAAGTCTGATTTTAAAAAAAAATCCCCCAAATTTGGCAAGAAAATTCTTGTAAATGTTTTCAAAAAATAAGTAAAAATCTTCCAAAAAAATCCTAAAAATATCTAAAGTCATTCCATATATATCAGCAAAACTTCTAATATTCTCTTTAAGAACATTCACATAAAAATCAACCAAAATCCGGCAAAATTCGCTGGATTTTGGTAGATTTTTTGTGAATGCTCTTAAGAAATATTTTTAACATTTCTTTTTTCCCCACCAAATAATGTTCAAAGATTTCCCAAAAATGTTGAAAATGTGGACATCAGAAGCTTCACTGTGAAAATATATATATTTTTCCACATTTTTAAACTTTAAAACAGGTTAATTTTGACCCGCAGGACGACACGAGAGTTAACCAGATCTACCTCAACACACTTTCTTTTCAATTACTCTCCAGATTGCTTTATTTTCAACACTGAAACACCATTTTGCATTTTCCACATGATGAGACGCTGCTTCCACCGGCGATGGAGCCGATTGCAAACAACTCGATAAAAGACGAAGGCTCCTAAATCCTCCAGGTGTGCACCAACAGCTCCATCTGAGAGGAGGAAGGTTCAAAGAAAGTCTGATCGACTTTGATAAAAGAAACAAAAGATTGTTGGGGAGGAGGCGGCGCTGCTGGGGAAACCACCAGCAGCTTTCACTCCGGCTTCATTAGCTGTTTTTACAACAAACTCTCCTGCACACATCAGACGGTCAATCAAAGCAGCCGAAGGGAAGGAGCGCTTTAAAGAGGCGGCGAGCTTTCAGGCAGTCGTTTAACTTCTGTCAGCTTTCTGCCTCTGACATGTTCACAGAGACCTTCCTAACAGGACGACGGCTTCAAAGCCACCTGAGTCCACCAGCAGCTTGTCGCTTCACACTGCAAAAACTCTAAATCCTACCAAGTCTATCTGTCTTATTTTTAGTCAAAATGTCTCATCCCGCTTGAGTTAAGATAAATTCACTTAACAAGAGACATTTCAGCAGATGGAGGGACTGTTTTAAGACAATGCATCTTAAATATCTCGTTAAGTCAAACAATCTTGAAATGATCTTGTTTTGAGTTGAATTTTACAAGAAAACTCAAAATAAGTTTAACCCTCGTGTCATCCTGCAGGTTAAAATTGACCCGTTTTAAAGTTTGAAAATGTGGAAGAAATATATGTTCACAGTGAAACTTGTGATGTCCACATTTTCAACATTTTTGGGAAATCTTTGAACATTTTTTGGTGGAAAAAAAGAAATATTAAAAATGTTCTTAAAGAAAATATTAGAAGTTTTACTGATATATATGGAATCACTTTATTTTTAGGATTTTTTGGAAGATTTTTACTCATTTTTGAAAATATTTACAAAAACTTTCTTGCCAAATTTGGGGGATTTTTTAAACATCAAACTTTTAAGGCAAACTTTTAAGGAATTATTGGAATTTTCTTCCTGAATGTTTTGCAAATTTTCAGAAATTTGGGGAATTTTTTGCTGATTTTTTTGGATTTTTTTCAGACAAGGAAACAATATTTTTTGGTGCCTGTAAATGAGGACAACAGTAGGGTTAATACATCTCAAATTAGGAGGTTACATGAAAGCAAAAATCTACTTTTGAGTGAAAAAAGTGCTTTTTTAAACATATCTGGCTTATTTTAAGACACCTAATCTTGACAATCCTGGTAAAATATAGCTTAAAATAAGTTTTCCCAGCTAATTTTAAGATCTCAATATTGTAAATATCATATCTTATTTCTAGAAATCTTACCAAGTCATTTTTCACTTCTTCTATTGGCAGATTTTTTCACTTATTTCAAGGTAAATGTTTCTTGAAATGAGTTTTTGTTTCTTGCTTTGAGAGGGCCGTTTTTTCAGGTGCAGAGGAGACACCGTCCTCGGACAGTAAAGGGTGCGTTCGCTGCACAGCTGGAGGGATAATCTAGTCAGACGTTGCAGATTGCAGCTTCCTTAAAAAAGAGGGAAGAGACGGGTCAGTCGCTATCTGCAGGGCCCAGAACTCTAAGAACTTCCCCTCCGTGAAGTGTGAGGCTGAGATAAGGAGGAGACAAGCCCTGGGAGAGATCTGCAGCTCCGGGAGGCTGAGAGACCGAGAGCCGATAACAGAGGTCCAACCCTGAGAGAGGAGGAGGAGGCACCAATTACCGGCTGATTATTCAGCCGCCGCTTTGATATATCTGCACTCGCTAATTCGATCAAACCCGGAAAATTGTTCTCGGTGTTCGTGCAGGAGAATCTGCACACCTCAGGTTCACAGGAATGTGAAGATGTGAAGTTACTTTATTTCATTTTTATGCGTTTGTGCACAGTTAATTTATTGTGGAAAGCCCAGAAAGACGAGCTTTGGTGTGAAATTCAAACATACCAAACAAAACATACAAAGCTTCTCACTGCACCTTCCTCTAGCCAGCTTTGACAGTTTGGTTTCAATACCTACAAGAGCTGCATTCAAAAAAGATCTAAGACTTTGTGTATAAATATCAAAAGCTGAACCTGATTTAAATTCTGTTGAGGCGGTCTCTTTGTGTAGTGATACTCTGCTCCCAGTGCTCCTGCAGCATTTTTAACACTGGACTTTCTAAATTTTCTAAACTCAAAATGATGGCCCTGAAACTTGCATTAAGGGAAGAACCAATCACCGGCTTATTATGCAGCCGCCCCTTTCATATATCTGCACTCGCTAATTCAATCAAACCCATAAAATTGTTCTTGGTGTTCATGCAGGAGAATCTGCAGACCTCAGGTTCTCTGTTTCACTTTGGAATATGAAGACGTGAAGTTATTTTATTTCACTTTACTGCATTTAAGTCTATGAGAAAGGCTGGTGACTCTGGTCGAGACAAGCTTTGGTGTGAAATTCAACCATTTCCAACAAAGATGCCAAACAAAACTACAAAACTTCTCACTAGCCAGCATTTACAGCATGCTCTTATCATCATCCTTGCAAAACCGGCACAAGTTGCAATCAAAAACATCCAATACTGTATAAAAAAACAAAAAATAAAAAACTGTACTTCAACTAACTTTGTTGAACCAGTCTCCTTGTGCAGTGATGCTCTGCTCCCAGTGCTCCTGCAACTCCTGTAAAGCATTGAACTTACTAAATCGTGTCAAAAAATTCTAAATACAAGACTGTTATTTTACATTTTTTCAGTGCCTTGGTAAATTCAATATAACTGATAAAATCACAGAAAAAATAAAGTATTCATTTACATGCTGGCTGTAAAAACATTGTCAAAACTATAAATACTGTCCACATCTAAAACATGCATATTTACAAATGTCAGTTCAATCTGTTGTTTGAAATTTGACTGAAAAGATACACAATTTTTACTTTTTTTCCAAATCAGCAAAAAATATTTGACAAATTATGTATATTTACTGTTAATAGATGTTAAATTACAGATAATTTTTAGCAAAAATCACAGAAAAAGAATACTAATTTACACGTTAACCCTAAAGAAATGGGACAAAACTGCTCATAACATTCGCAGAAAAAAAATCTATATTTGTAGAAAAGGCAGTTGGTTTTCAGTTTAAACTGTCATTTTAAACTTTTACCTTAGAAGGAAAATATTGCCCCGATGAGCAGAAATATGTACCTTTAATATGAATTACAGTTGGTTTAATGAGGAAAATCAGCAAGTAATTAAATGGGTTTTTGATTTTTTAGAATATATAGCCTCGTTACATCCAGTGATCTATAAAATATCTGTGATCTGCATAAAAATGTTGCTTGTAGAGAGGGTTGAACAGGACAGCAGACTTTTAAAACACCTGGATTTCCTTTAGATTTCATCACCACAGTGAAACATTTTAAATCTGCTTCCATGGAGAAATCTAATTAATCTCCAAGATGACAAATGCAGAAAAACCTCCTGAGATGTTGAAGGAAGGAGGACTTTTTGTTTTAGGTTGGAGCAGAATAAACATACGGTAGCTGGAGAATCTGGAGGACAGTCTCCCTTAATGAGATTATCTCCTTATTACACACAAGACAAAATAATTTAAGCCGGTTTCTGGCCTTCATGGGTGGAAAGTGCTGAAGGCCAGAAACATTTAGTGAATAAGAAGAGGAGGATTACATCGCCTCATTAGAGCCGAGAAGGTGGCCGAGATTCAACAAACTTCCAAATCCTGCAGGAAAAACAGAAACCTGCTGAGTTTCCTCCTCGTGTCCAGAGAGTCAGACTGAGGAAGTAAATTCACTGAAGAAAGACGAAGGAGGGAAACAAACAGCGATGGATAAAATGATCATTCTGACACAGATCTGGACTTTAAATGCTCATTATTTGTCTGTTATAGGAAGTTAATCTCATTAAGAAACAGTCGGTTCATCAAACAAATTAATAAACATGTTGACTATATTAAAAAAATAAATCTTTTTACAATGTGTGCCTCCTTTACAAATTACATTATTTTTTACTGTATTTAATTAAATTATAAATATTTATTTTTATTTTACAGATTTGTTCTTTTTTCTTTGATTTAATTTTTAACAATGTACTGAGGATTGAAAAATGCTAAATAATTTTTTGAAACTGTTATTTTACATATTTTCCCTATTTTTGATAAAGTACAGATAATATTGTGTAAAATCACAAAAAGTATATTAATATATAAATTAAATGTACAAAAAAATTAAATGATGTTATCAAAATTATTATTTTACAGTGTCTGACTGTAAAATTACACTATTTTTATGAAATAACAAAATAATATGTTGCAGATATCTGCTTTTATTTAACAGAAAATTATGTATATTAAAGATTGAAAAATGGTAAATTATACTTCAAGCTTTCATAGAGTTCCCCTGCCTTGTTAAATTGCAGTATATATCAAGGAAAATCGCAGAATAAAGTATTAATTTACATGTTAAGCTTAAAAAAGGGCTAAAAACTATAATGTCCACAATAGAAATTATATTTTTATCATTACAATTCTAGTGTATTTACATAAATTTAAAAACTACTTCAATATCATCTTTATCTTACAATGCAAAAAATGTACTTTTTAAAAAGTATATATATATATATATACATATATATATATATATATATATATATATATATATATATATATATATATATATATATATATATATATATATATTAAAAAAACATTTTAGATTTTCCCTGTTTTGTGTGCTGTTAAATTACAAAAATCACCAAAAATATACTAATTTACATTTTAACTGTCAAAAAACAAAACAAACAAAACAAAGCATCCAACAAAACAAAGCATCCAAAGCTGTAAATACTGTCCACATCAAAAATCTGTATTTATTCATTTCTTATAGGAATTCATTCTATTACAACATTTGACAATTAAATTACACAATTTGTAAAATTTTTTTACAGGTATTTGCTGTTATTTGAAAGATATATATTGTACATTAAAGATCTAAAAATAGTATATATATATTTTAAAATTACACTGCTTTGTTGTATTTAAATCTGCAAAAAATATATAAATTTTTTACAGATATTTTCCATTACTTTGAATAATTTTTCCATTTTTTGAATGTATTACGCTACTCCATAGTTTTTCTTGTATGTTTCTTTTCTGACGCCCCTTTCTGGCAGATTTTCACCTTGTTTTTGAGATGCTTACTTCCTACAGTGCACATTTAGTATATTTAATAGTGTAACTTTTATCTTTAGCGTAACATCATTAGTGTTTTCAGTGTTCCTGACTTCTCAGCTCCTTTATGAGGCGTCACAGTGAAGATACTCGTGTGTCTGAACAGATGCCAAATTCAATTTTTCAGGAGCACAGCTGGCCTGAAGATGAATCGACAAAGAAGCAGAGGTCTGATCTGCCCTCAAGCTGTTACCTCCATCAGCCTGTTCTCACCTGCTGCTCTCAGACCGGTAACCTGACCCCACATTTACCCCCCAACCCCTCTCCTCCCGCCTCAGAAATACCCCCTAATACCCCACCTCCCACACATCGGCGAGTCCCAGGCGGCTGCCCTGTCTGATGTGGTCAGCAGAATAAGTTGCTTCACACTGGAGGATCTCTATCACCAAAGAAGAGAGAGGAGGAGGGGGAAAAGAACACAAAGAAACTGAGAAAGTGTGCCCTGCAGGAGAGAACACTAACAGGTGAAGCCTTTTGAAGATGGCGATGGAAGGGGGAGGTTGAAAGGAAGCCGAGAGGGGGAAGCTGCCAGCTGAGACACTGAGCCAACAGAAAACGTAAGAGAGATATTAAAGGATAAGGCTGCTGTTGTTTTCTGTTGTTCTTTGTGTCCGCAAATCCCAGAAAAACACCAAAACCAACAGAGTGTTAGTCCAAGTCTCAATGTTTCCCGACATGAAGATTCTGTTTGAACACCGGGGGGTTAACCTGAAATAAACACTCAATGTTCATGCACTAATTTGTGCTTTTTCTACTCAATTTATGTCTTTGTTTATGTAGAGGACAACACTAAACTCAAGCTAAGGCTTACAAGGCTCAGACATTCTGTATCACTAAGTATTCATCCCCTTTAAAGTGACTCACCTACGTACATACAGGAACAGTAAACTGATAGAAGTCACAGTATTAGTGGAATAAAGACCATCTGAGTGGAGGGTAAATGACTGTACACTAAAGACTCCTGTATCTGGAAGGTTCAGTCTCTGGTGGATCAGTATCCTGGATAGAACTACACCATGAAGACTAAAGAACCAAGGAACTCTGAGAAAAGGTTGTTGAAAAGCATCAGTCAGGAGACAAAAGAAGAACATTTCCAAGTTACTAAATACCTCTTGGAGTCCATTTAAATCCATCATTAAGAAATGGAAGGAAGATGGAACATGAATAAATCTGAATAGAGCAGGACGTCCTCAAAAACTGAGAGACTGAGAAGAAAGAGACTAGAGAGGGAGGCCACCAAGACTCTGAAGGAGTTCCAGCTTCAGCAGCTGAGATGTTAGAGACTGTTCATCCAACAACTGTTGTCTGTTCTTCACCAGTCAAAGCTTTATGGAGACAAAGAGAAAGACTCTGTTGCAAAAAGTTCTACTTAAATCTGGACTAGAGTTCACCAGAAGACATGTGGAGACTCTGAAGTCAACTGAAGAAGGTTCGTTGGTCTGAGGAGACCAGAATGGAGCTTTTTGACCTGAAGAGTAGATGCTGTGTTTGAAAGACACCAAACACTGAACGTCATTACAAACACACCACTGTGAACCATGGTGGTGGCAGCATCGTGATGTGAAGCACGGTGGTGGCAGCATCATGATGTGAAGCACGGTGGTGGCAGCATCATGATGTGAAGCACGGTGGTGGCAGCATCATGATGTGAAGCATAGTGGTGGCAGCATCATGACGTGAAACATGGTGGTGGCAGCATCATGATGTGAAGCATGGTGGTGGCAGCATCATGATGTGAAGCATAGTGGTGGCAGCATCATGATGTGAAGCATGGTGGTGGCAGCATCATGATGTGAAGCATAGTGGTGGCAGCATTATGATGTGAAGCACGGTGGTGGCAGCATCATGATGTGAAGCATGGTGGTGGCAGTATCATGATGTGAAGCATGGTGGTGGCAGCATTATGATGTGAAGCACGGTGGTGGCAGCATCATGATGTGAAGCACGGTGGTGGCAGCATCATGATGTGAAGCATAGTGGTGGCAGCATCATGATGTGAAGCACGGTGGTGGCAGTATCATGATGTGAAGCATGGTGGTGGCAGCATCATGATGTGAAGCATGGTGGTGGCAGCATCATGATGTGAAGCATAGTGGTGGCAGCATCATGATGTGAAGCATGGTGGCGGCAGCATCATGACATGGGGATGCTTTTCTGCATTAGGATTGGAAGGCTTGTAAAGGTAGAAGGTAAAATCAATGCAGCAAAGTCTAGAGAAGTCCTCTGACTAATCTAGAAGAGAAGCCTCTCTGATAGAACATGATTTACTCCAATTTATGGGTTCTTAGATACATAAAGGTTGCTCATCTGTCATTTGGAACAATGTCGGATTCAGTGTCTTGTTGAAAGACAGATGGAGAGGTCAAGGAACAAACCTTGCTGTTAGTGGACAACCCACTCTTTCACTTCAGCCACAGACACCCATAAAAGACTCCAAAGTGCTGACTCCACCTTCCAAGTTCCTAAGATCCTGATCTGAGTATCCTCAGGATGCACCGGAACAAATTTAAACCCACAGGAACCAAAGGATCTACTGCAACATCCTGGTTTTAGAGACTAGATCCTGTATCCACACCTCAACAATCCAGGGCTGTTTTAGCAGCACTAGGTGGACCTACACAATGTTATGTAGGAGGTTTTAATGTAAGGACAGACTGGTGAATGTTATATGTATGAAATTTTGAAAAGTTGAGAGATTCTGACTGCAAAAATGTAAATGCCTAGCGGACTAAAGAAGAGAGAGGAGAAAAACAGCAGATTTGCATTGTAGACGTATTAGAGCGTAGAATTAAGCTTGATTCCTGTCAGAACCACATGTTGAACAGCTTCAGAAACCAGCGTCTTCCACATCGTAGAGTTCTTGAATGTAGAGTATCTGCCTCAGCCTTTTATGTGTAAGTTTCACTAACCAACAATCCCAGCATCCAACTGTGTTTTTCTTCTCCTAGCTCCATTTGTCCATTTGTTTCTCAGCTATTTGTGGCATTTTTCACACAAACAACCCAACACAACACTGCCAATGCCTCCCTGGAGAGATCTTCTGAAAATGTGACCATTATCCCAGCTTTTACACCGACTTCCTCCCCCTCTCAGCGACGGCCGGCTTTTCACTCCGCTCTCCAGCGTTGCCGTTAGAAATGACCGTAAACACATTTGATTTCGGTCAGCTCGTCTCAAAAACCAGTTCTGGAGAACATTCCTCGACCCTGAGAGCACATTAAGCAGCCAAACATTTATTCTGGCTTGTCATCCAGTCGCTCACTGAACTCATGTAGCTGCCACCACTGACTTTTGTCACTCTACGTGATCAAAGCAGCAATGAGGACCAGGCCGGCTGAATATTTGGCGCTTTTCTAACAAAACAATGAGGAGGAGTGGTGAAAAGTTGGAGATTAATGCGTTTTTGATCATATATGGACAGCAATGGAGCTTTATGGCACAGAAGTGGAACAATAATGACAACCGACTAGATAATTTTGGTCAAACTTGGGTCCTCCATCCAACTGAATTAATGTATTAAAGGTCAGCATGGTGTGGAAATCTTTCAGTAAAGATACAATCAAGACTGACTAAATTAGTCCAAACGATGATAAAAATGATCGACCAGACAAATCATCAAAATCTCGTGTTCTGGGAGGTCGTTCTCACATTTTACAGCCTCAGTATGAACGGTTGTTTCACAGAATTCAATTCAATTTTGTGTTTGTATTTGTCAAGATCCTTAACAGGAAAATAAGCAAGCACCAGAGATCAGTGTTTATCTAATAGCATAAAAAAAGCTAAAAAAACTATGAAAACCTGGCAGCAAGAGAAAAGTATGTGGACAAAATCTGCTAAAACATTCAAAAAACTGCAAAAATTATTAAATTAGCAGGCGATATAAGTTTAAAAAATGACATTTTAATGCATTTAAAGGCAGTAAAACCATGTAATTCTGTGGTCACACTGAAAAAGAAGAAATTACTATTATGAAAGAAAATTTGTGAAAATACTAATGGTCAACATTAGTAGCTGCTCAGTTTTTATTGCTTTCTACCATCCCCACTGTGAAGCATGGTGGTGGCAGCATCATGATATGAAGCACGGTGGTGGTGGCATCATGAGGTGAAACACGGTGGTGGTGGCATCATGATGTGAAGCATGGTGGTGGCAGCATCATGATGTGAAGCATGGTGGTGGCAGCATCATGATGTGAAGCATGGTGGTGGCAGCATCATGATGTGAAGCACGGTGGTGGCAGCATCATGATGTGAAGCATGGTGGTGGCAGCATCATGATGTGAAGCATGGTGGTGGCAGCATCATGATGTGAAGCATGGTGGTGGCAGCATCATGATGTGAAGCACGGTGGTGGCAGCATCATGATGTGAAGCATGGTGGTGGCAGCATCATGACGTGAAGCATGGTGGTGGCAGCATCATGATGTGAAGCACGGTGGTGGCAGCATCATAATGTGAAGCATGGTGGTGGCAGCATCATGATGTGAAGCATGGTGGTGGCAGCATCATGATGTGAAGCATGGTGGTGGCAGCATCATGATGTGAAGCATGGTGGTGGCAGCATCATGACGTGAAGCATGGTGGTGGCAGCATCATGATGTGAAGCACGGTGGTGGCAGCATCATAATGTGAAGCATGGTGGTGGCAGCATCATGATGTGAAGCATGGTGGTGGCAGCATCATGATGTGAAGCATGGTGGTGGCAGCATCATGATGTGAAGCATGGTAGTGACAGCATCATGTGAAGCATGGTGGTGGCAGCATCATGATGTGAAGCATGGTAGTGGCAGCATCATGTGGGGATGTTTCTTAGCAGCAGGACTTAATCTTAGTTATCTCCAGTATATTAAAATAAAGTTCTTGTTGCCAAATTGAGTCTTTTTTTTTGTATATTTGAGCATCTAGTTGGCAGATAAAGTCGTAGCACAGAGGGTTGAGATATTTCTTGGGATACATTTGATATTTGTTAGTAGGATCAATTTCTGTGTTGAGCTTCAGGACAAACAGAAAAAGTTCACCTATCTCATGCTGATTTAACAGAATTCGGCGACAGGAACACAAATTCGAAACATCACCAGCCTCATCTTTAAAGAGACCGAAGAAACAAATGAGGAACAGCGGGAGAAAAGGCCAACGGGAACAAGAGGAACCAGATGTGGCAAAGAAAAGGGCAAAGGATGAGGACGGAGACAAAGAGAGGCCGAGCAGGAAAGATTAAGAGAATGAGGTGGTGGGAGATGAAGAGACAGAGAGCAATGGAGGAAACCAGCAGGAGGAAAGAGGCGACAGACAAAAGACAGAGGAGGCTCTAAACACAGGAGAATGTGAGAGAAGCTAATGGAGAGAAAAGGAGTGAGACAGAGAGGAGGCTTAGAGAGGAGTTCAGTGATCTCCCTCTAATCCGGAGCTGCGATTCATTTCGGCCTGATCTGAGGAGGCAGAAAAGACGGAGAGTAAAAAATGAAAAAGTCACGCTGGCTAAATTAAAAGGAAGTCTGCAGACTCCTCCACACCTCCTGTCCTCGGCCTCCCTCCTCCATCTCCTTCCCCTCGCCCAAAAAAAAAACAAAGAGCGTGTGTGATCTGAGGGATGAATGGGGGTTTGTAGCCTGGCTGCTGCAGGATCAGCCATCATCCACACTTCAAACGCTGCCCACATCATCCAGACGCTCAGCAACAATCCTGATCCGCTGCTGCACAAAAACACAAACCAAAAAACCTCCTCGACCTGCTCTGAACCTGAACACCAGCAGCAGGAGGGCTGACGTTTTCATTTAGCAGGATTTAGACAGGAGAGGGACTGGTAGAGGGCAAATATAGTGGGAAAAAACATGGAAAATGCTAGTTATTTTACAGATTGCCCTGGTTTTATTTATTTATGACATTTACATAAATAATTGTATATTTATCTGCATAATAATATATTACATTATATTATATTATGATAAGAAATGAAAAGTTGTGAATAATTGTAATTACTAGTTTTGTTAAATTGACTAACATCACGGCAAAAAAAAAGTTAAAAAAAAAAAACATTTATGTTTCACCATAAATCTATATGTTTTTTATGGAACTTAAATCTGCAAAAGAAAAAAAAAACATATTACAGATTGAAAAATAAAGGAATTCTTTTTTATCTGTTATTTTATAGATTTTCCCGATTTAGTTTATTTGCAGATAATATGTATTACAATCAAAGAATAAAGTATTAATTTACACATTATGCCACAAAAACAGGCCAAATCTCTAAATGTCTAAATCAAAACATGTTTTCCCTATATTTAAAACATCCAAAAGTTGTTGTTTTTAACAGATATTTGCTGTTATTTAAAAGAAAAATTGATTGAAAAATAAACAAAACAAAAAAAATTATTTTACAGATTTTCCTAGTTTGCTAGTTGTTATCTGTAAAAAAAAAAAAAACAAAACCCAAAAACCAAAAAAAATTGTTAATAGCATTCACATTAAAAGTATGTATTTTTACAAACAACAATATGGTCTTTTACATTTGACTGCGAAACTACACTGTTTTTAAATCAGCAAAGACATAATTATTTTAAAGAGTTTTGCTGTTATTTATTAGTTATTTGAAAGAAAAAAAATGGTAAATTTAATATTTCTTTACCAGTTATTTTCCAGATGTGTCCTGTTTTGCTGCAATACAGATATCTGGTAAAAATATACAAAAAAAAAGCTATGAATTTACATGTTGACTCTAAAAAAACAAACAAAAGAAAAGTGAAAATTGTTAATAATGTCCACATCAAAAATCTGTGTTTTTACAGTAATTAGTTATTTTACATCTGGCCATAAAATTACAATTTTATTGCAATAAAATTTGCTAAAAATATGATTACTTTACAGATATTTGCTGTTATTTAAAAGAAAAATCACATATATAACAGATTGAAGGTTTTTAAGCTTTTATTTTACAGATTTTATCAGTTTGCTAACTGTAAAATAAATTTTAAAAATGTAAATAACATTCACATTTAAAGTATGTAATTTTACAATGTGTGGCCACAAAAAGTCACAGTTTTACTGCATTTACAAAAACAAACACTTTTATTCCCTGGCTTTCCATCCACCATGAGACTTTGATTTTATTTGTTTTTAGTGCCTTTAATATATTTCAGATTTTATTTGTTTTACTGTTTTTACTATATTGTATTGCCTTGTTTTGGATGTACAGCACTTTGTTTCAACTGTGGTTGTTTAAAGTGCTATATAAATAAAGTTGGATTGGATTCAAATTTGCTAAAAATCTATCATTATATTACAGACATTTGCTGATATTTTCACCATGGTTTACAATCTTTAAACTATCGGTATTCTACCATTTTTTTTTTAACATACTCTTTTTTTCCTGGCATTCTTGTTGTCAGATATCCAAATATTTTTTTTATATTTATTTCTTACAGTGCGTGTTCACTTTACAGAAGACTTTAATGCACCGCAGAGTGTTTAAGATGCTGTCAGTCATATTATTTCTAAAGGGGAAAACATAACTGATTCCAGTGGTGAAGACTTAACAAGCGAAGCCTCGTCTCTGCTCCACATGTTTTATCTGCAGTCAGGATGCAGGAGTTTAACCTCTTCTGCTGCTGTTGAAATGAAAGCAGGAGGCGTCTCCGGTGCAGGAGTCCTTCCCTGCAGCAGCATGAGGTAATAAGGCTCGGTGCCAGCGCCGCCCCGGAGAAATAACCAGCCGGCCGAGGCAATAAATAGACTGAGAGATTCTCGCTGACACCGACAGGCCGGGCGAGCCCATTAAAACCCGACCTCCACGACCTTGGAGGAGCCCAGACCGAGTGTTCGCCCACCCAGCCACCTGCTACAACCTCCTCCTCCAACACCGAGAGGGAGGCCTGAACACCAGAGCTGCTTCAGGAAAACACTCCTGGAGCCACAGCGGAGCTCACATGTTTATATTTACTGCCTTACTCATGTCTTATTAAACCATAAGTCTCGTGGTAATCGACATTTTCCTTTTCCTTTCTGAAAACAAGCAAACGATTGATCCTGCAGCCACCAGAAGCTTCTAAATGAAAACAGCAGCATAGATATTTACTGTGATTTACAGAAACAAAATTACTGATATTTTACTAATTTTCATGGAGATAATGACGATAAAGTTTCGGGTTTGCTGGCTGATGCTGCCACCACTATGGTTCATATCATAATGATGCTACCACCATGCTTCACAGTGGGGATGCTGGAAAGCAATAAAATATGCATCTTTATAAATCATTTGACTGTAAAATTACACATTTTTTACTGTATTTAAATCATCCAAAAGCATTTACATTTACAGATATTTGCTGCAATTTAAAATAAAAATCATGTATATTGGGGTTTCTTTAACTGTCATATACAGATTTTCAGTTTTGTTACATTTAGTAGCAATATCTTCTCAAAACAGAATTAAGTATTAATTTATGTTATGGTTGTAAAACAAACAAACAAACAAACAAACAAACAAACAGGCCATAGATATAAATTTGCCACTGAAAATAGCTAGATTGATTTTAACTGTGATTTTTGGAAGAAAACCCCTTTAATTTTTTCATTGATTTTCCTGGAGAAAGTCCAGGGCCTACTGCTGAGAAGCATCTTCACATTATGATGCTGCCGCCACCATGCTTTACAATGGGGATGTTGGAAAGCAATAAAAACTACGCAGCCAGAAGATGAAAACATAAAACTGCTTTATATATTCTACCTGTTTTGTTAAATTACAGAAAATATTTAGTAAAATCACAGATAAACTATTAATTTACACATTAAGTAAATAGGCCAAAAAATAGGCCAAAAACACGAATAATGTCCAAATCAAAAATATGCGTCTATACAAATTGTAATTTGTTCATTTATTGGCTGCAAAATAACTAATTTTTTATTGTAAATCATCCAGTATTTAAACTTAATAATATATGCTGTTATTTTAAAGAAAAAGATAGGTATATTAAGACAATGTTTAGGTAAAGGGCTATCAAAGTTGAAAATCTATGTGTTTTTTTTTTTTTTTTTTTTAATCTTTTACAGTTTATGGCTCTGATAAATGGTGCAATTTTGCAGATTTCAAAAACAAAACAAAAAACCATAGCATGTCATTTAAACTCTCCAGTGGGTTTTGAGTTTCTGAAAATTAAAAGTACAATGGCCAGCATCTTAAGAAATTAATGAGACTTTTCTTTAAAAATATTAAATTATGTATTTGCTTGCTGCTATTAACAGGTCTTCAGTAGGAACCAAGTTCTTAAGGATGAAAGCTGCAGACAAAGTAAGAAGGGATACGAAGGGTTGTTTGTGAGCACAAACAACAAAGTACTACAAATGCCTATAAACTAATTTACTCACTAAACAAGTGCATTCATTTATCAGAAAGTAGTGAAAAAGTTTAGAAAAAGTTGAAAAAAGGCCCACATTCTGCACTGTTAAATACCTTAACAAGATCCAGATCGGCACCAAAACCCAATTACTTGCTGCAACTTCCCACTAAATGTCACTTAAAGCTCTTTACAGGATTTAGAGAGTTCTTAATTAAACAAGCCGGGTAGTAAACATAACCTCTGGCCAGACGTACGAACCCTCTGAGCCCAGCGAGCAGCAGCGTTTCCATCCAAATGAGCCAAGGCATCGAGTGACATTCTAGAAAAAAGTTTGTCAAATAAAATGCAAATTTGCTTTTTCATCAGCCGGTGTTCTGTGGATTTACTCTGCAGGACGTGATGGTGGAGATAATTAAACCAGCATCAGCAGCTCCAGTCCAGTTTGACATTTTACTGTTGCTTCACGGCTGAGATTACATTAGTGATGTTTTAATGAGTGATTCTGTCTCCAATTCTGGTGTTTTTGTGGATTCCTCGGTGGGACGTTGTGTTTACCTGCAACTATATTCTGCAGCACAACGTCACCTGGACACACCTGGACTTTTAATTCTTTACATATCAGGCTATATTCTAAACATGAAGCATAAAACATTGAGCAGAAATTGATTTTTCATCACCTTTTGACACAACTGCAACCTTTTTCTCTTTCACCTTGCCCCGAATGGTGAAGGCAGACGTCTGCCCACCTTGAGCCTGGTTCTGCTGGATTTTTCTTGGTGGCAAGACGAATTTTTCTTCCATCTATTATTGGGTCTCTCTCTATAACAATAATACAACACTGTAAGGTCTTGACCTTACAATGAGAAGTCTGAATATCTACAGCTCGATTACAACTGAACAAACTCAATGAAGGCAGTGCGAAATGGTCGAAAGGAGACCGTTTCTGCATCCAAATTCGACTTTAACAGATTCAAAATACAAAATAAGGTGGATGAATTGGCAATTACAAGTGATGCCTTTCAAATTACCAGAAAATATGAGTGTTTTCTGTTAAATCTAGGCACGAAAACTACTTGGTTGAGCTCAAGGAAGAATCACATTTGAAAGAAACTGTTACTCACTGTTGATAAAAGGTTCAGTCTTTGGCATCACAATTACACCTTCAGTAGTCAAGTATTCTACATATGAAGCTCAGTATCATAAACTTGACAGCAACCAAGCAGCAAACCTCCAGGGATGAAACATGAAACCAAAGTGGGAGTATCAGTAACTGCAGTTCCTCAAATGTCCTCTTGAGGCTGACGCCTTAAGAAATAAGGTCAGTCAATCCCCACAGACCTCCATGTTAAAGAGTCCAACCATACAGAAGAAATTAACTTGTTTACAGAAGGTATGAAACCTTTTTTTTGGTGTCTACAGCTAATTCCTCCTGATTTCTTGTTAGATGACAGTTGGTCACAGTTGAGTCAGTTATGGTTTCACGGTTGGGGCAAGAAATCCAAAATGATGGATGGATGGATGGATGGATACTTTACAGGAAATTACATTACAATTATACACAATTATAGTAGCTGGTACAAAATACTTCCTGTACATCTATATTAGTAATGGTGCCAGTAACTAAACTAAAAACCCATTTATTTAGTGATATTTTATGTTATTTTTTTGTTTTGTTGTTTTAGTATTTATACTTATTTAAATCTTTTATCTTAATAAATTAATTTCTATCTAACAGTTTTAATATTGGCAACATATTTTGTGTAATACTTCATGGTTTTATTTTTACTGTTACTTCTATTGATTGTCTAAATATACACTACCATTCAAAAGTTTGGGGTCACCCAGACAATCTCATATTTTCCATGAAAACTCCCACTTTTATCCATGCGCTAACATAACTGTACAAGGGTTTTCTAATCATCAATGAGCCTTTCAACACCATTAGCTAACACAATGTAGCATTAGAACACAGGAGTGATGGTTGCTGGAAATGTTCCTCTGTACCTCTATGGAGATATTCCATTAAAAATCAGCTGTTTCCAGCTAGAATAGTTATTTACCACATTAACAATGTCTACACTGGATTTATCATTCATTTAATGTTATCGTCAATGAAAAAAAACTACTTTTCTTTCAAGAATAAGGACATTTCTAAGTGACCCCAAACTTTTGAATGGGAGTGTACTTTAACATCTTGTGTCTTATAAATTGTTTGAAAAGTGTGATATAAATAAAGTTTGACAGATAAAGTAAATATTCAAACAAAGATTTTTTTTTTGGTAAAGAGTAGCAGGAAAATGGGACTAAACACAGAACGGACCGACGGTACGTCAGCTTTGTTTCCGTTGTTATGAAGCATCTGAAACCAGCCGTGATGTTTGTTTCTCCGATGGATGGAAAGTGAAGAAACTTTTCAACAGCCTGAGCTTTTTTTTCCATATTTTGAACAATGTCGCTGATCAAAGAGAATGAATAAATCAGCAGACAAGGAACATGACGAGATGAACTGAACGAGTCTCAGAAACCTGCAGACTAAACTCAGAACTGTTTAACGTGTTCGTCGTCGTCCGAATCAAACATCAGAAATGTCAGATCGCTGCCACAGGAATTTTTAGCCAAACGTTGCCCGATGGATCATCGCCTGGTGCCTTACGTGCACCCAAACACTTGCTCATCTGCATGAAAATGTTTACTTTCCATGGAAGTCATCCAGAGCCGAGATGCCAAATCAAAAGAAACAAATCCGCCCTCGGATCCCCGCCTCACTTTTGTACGTCGTCGGTCTGTGATGTTCAAAGAGCTGCAGCGACGACTTTGTGATGAAAAGTAGAAAAGACAAACTTTTTGTCAAGAGAGGATGCACTTTTCTTCAACGTGGAGTTCTGCTTTGGTTTTTTAAGTCAGGAATATGAATAAAAAGTCGCATCCATGAGTCAGAAGAAAAAAATGAAGCTGCAATGCATCATGATGAGCTACTCTTCATTAATGGATCTCGCTTGTGACGACACAAAAATATTTGCTTTCAAAGTGACAAGAAAAGCTGAAGTTTTGACGCTCTAAACCCCTAAATCAGCCAAGACGTATAAAAGCAGTGTTGTTAAGAAAAAAATCACCAACGTTTCACCATTTATCAGAGAAATAAACAGCAAAAACTGAAAAAAATGTCAGATTTTCAGCAGTACTTGAATGTATCATGTGTGAACTGTGGTTTTCTGAGGGAAAAATGACCAAATCTAAGTGATATTTCAGTAAAATCACTGTATTCTACACGATTCCTTTAAAAAAAATGCCAAACTAATCCTCTAAAAAAGACAAAAAATTTTGCACTTCTTGGTACAAATATGACAAAATGATAAATTCAGCAGCCATAAACAGTCGCATGACAAAAAAAACTGTGAAAATTAGGAAGGAGAGAGAAAAATCTAACCTACTGGATCAATAAAATAAATGCAGCATGGCATTTATTTTAGACACAAAATGACAAAAAACCCGACACAACTGAGACACAAAACAAAAAAACAAGACAAAATGACACAATCAAGACACAAATAAACAAAAATGGGACTGAAAATGACATAAAGAAGACCAAACTGAGACCCAAAATAACTAAAATGAGACTGAGAATGAAACAAAACAACAAGATGAATGCAGCATGGCTCAGAAACAGTGGACAGAGGATCAAGTTGTTGGAGATACATTCAGCATGGTGAAACATATTTCTAATGGTGATGAGCAGAGTAGAGGAAAACTGTATGGAGGCTGTAGAAGCAAAAACAGTAATCTATCTAAACAATAAGCGCCAGGATGATACAATCCTCTTTTATTTGTGTTTTTTTTTAATGATTTTTAAACTGTATCAGGGAGTTTTCTTTTCTAGTCACGGTTGTTCTGTTTCCACAGAGGTGCAGGACTTTTTACTACAGTGAGAAATGAACCAAAAGTGAGGAAAAATTACCTCTTTTAAGCCTACATGACTTCAACTTTAACACCTTTGCATGAGGTCTAGATCACCTACTATAAACTTTCTGCTCAGACTTTTGTTTCCAAGATCAAGGATGAACCGAAGCTTACAAAAAAAATGTCAATTTGAGAAGGCATGACTTCTAAATGACTGCTGAAGCTTCTAAGACCTGAGAAACGTCTCGTCTGCACCTCGTCTTCACAACATTAACACATTACGTTTGATTTGTCTCGACTCCAGAACCTCCGTTTGCTGCTCGGCTCTCCTTTCTTTCCACTTTGACTGAAGACTTCGGCATTAATGCAATTTGAATCGACCCAAGTCTGCGGAAGTCTGTTGCTTTCAAGAAGTTATAATCGCAGTAAATCATATTTATCTCAAACTTTGAAAGAGGAGATCCGGAGTTCAGAGCCACAGCTTGTTGTTTTGTGAGGATTATTCAAATATATGTCTCCGTAAAGCTAAAAAATGCCAATATGTTTGAATTTTTCAAGTGTTTAAGGTGACTTTAAAGATCCAGAAATGTTCTTAATTTGTTAGACCTTATTTGTTAATTGCACTCAAAGTAACAAAAACATTATTTTGAAGAAATCTGCTGGTGCTACAAGAATGACCACTTTGTAGTTTTGTAGTTTATAACCCTGACTAGTTTAAAAGAATAAAAAGTACATACAGAAAGAGCATATATCTGCTGCAGAGACTGACTGAATGTTAACTGCTGCAGACTGACTGAATGTTAACTACTGCAGACTGACTGAATGTTAACTGCTGCAGAGACTGACTGAATGTTAACTGCTGCAGAGACTGACTGAATGTTAACTGCTGCAGACTGACTGAATGTTAACTGCTGCAGACTGACTGAATGTTAACTGCTGCAGACTGACTGAATGTTAACTGCTGCAGAGACTGACTGAATGTTAACTACTGCAGACTGACTGAATGTTAACTACTGCAGACTGACTGAATGTTAACTGCTGCAGAGACTGACTGAATGTTAACTGCTGCAGACTGACTGAATGTTAACTACTGCAGACTGACTGAATGTTAACTGCTGCAGAGACTGACTGAATGTTAACTACTGCAGACTGACTGAATGTTAACTGCTGCAGACTGACTGAATGTTAACTACTGCAGAGACTGACTGAATGTTAACTGCTGCAGACTGACTGAATGTTAACTGCTGCAGAGACTGACTGAATGTTAACTGCTGCAGACTGACTGAATGTTAACTGCTGCAGACTGACTGAATGTTAACTGCTGCAGAGACTGACTGAATGTTAACTGCTGCAGAGACTGACTGAATGTTAACTGCTGCAGACTGACTGAATGTTAACTGCTGCAGACTGACTGAATGTTAACTGCTGCAGAGACTGACTGAATGTTAACTACTGCAGACTGACTGAATGTTAACTGCTGCAGAGACTGACTGAATGTTAACTACTGCAGACTGACTGAATGTTAACTGCTGCAGAGACTGACTGAATGTTAACTGCTGCAGACTGACTGAATGTTAACTGCTGCAGAGACTGACTGAATGTTAACTGCTGCAGAGACTGACTGAATGTTAACTGCTGCAGACTGACTGAATGTTAACTGCTGCAGACTGACTGAATGTTAACTGCTGCAGAGACTGACTGAATGTTAACTGCTGCAGACTGACTGAATGTTAACTGCTGCAGAGACTGACTGAATGTTAACTACTGCAGACTGACTGAATGTTAACTGCTGCAGACTGACTGAATGTTAACTGCTGCAGACTGACTGACTGTTAACTGCTGCAAAGACTGACTGAATGTTAACTACTGCAGACTGACTGAATGTTAACTACTGCAGACTGACTGAATGTTAACTGCTACAGACTGACTGAATGTTAACTGCTGCAGAGACACCAACAGCTGCAAAGTGTGACTGAATGCTAACTGCTGCAGACTGAATGCTAACTGCTGCAGAGACTGAATGCTAACTGCTGCAGAGACTGAATGCTAACTGCTGCAGAGACTGATTGCTAACTGCTGCAGAAACTGAATGCTAACTGCTACAGAGACTGAACGCTAACTGCGCAGACTGAACGCTAACTGCTGCAGACTGAACGCTAACTGTTGCAGACTGAATGCTAACTGCTGCAGACTGACTAACTGCTGCAGACTGACTAACTGCTGCAGACTGAATGCTAACTGCTGTAGAGATTGAGTGCTAGCTCCTGCAGACTGAATGCTAACTGCTGCAGAGACTGAATGCTAACTGCTGCAGAGACTGAATGCTAACTGCTGCAGAGACTGAATGCTAACTGCTGCAGAGACTGAATGCTAACTGCTGTAGAGATTGAGTGCTAGTTCCTGCAGACTGTTTGCTAACTGCTGTAGAGACTGAATGCTAACCGCTGCAGAGACTGAATGCTAACTGCTGCAGAGACTGAATGCTAACTGCTGCAGACTGGCTGCTAGCTGCCGCTAACTGATTTCATATTCCTCACAGCTCTGTAGCGTCTTCTCCGGCTCAGTGAGAGCAGATGATTGGCTGTCCACGGAGAGCAGCCAGGGCCTGAAATAAATTGTTGTTCCACCTCTTGTGTTTCTGCTGAGTGTCTCCGACACCCGGCTCCCTGTCGGTTTCCGTCCAATCGTGTCGCCTCCTCTGAGAGTCCGTCTGTCCATATGTCTGTCAGACCGGACGGTAGCGCTTCAGGCCTGCCCAGCTGTCCCAGCGCAGACTAATGCAGCAAGAGCACGCATGGCTTATCTGCATCAATTAGTCACAAGACATTACTAATTAAAGGGACATTTTACTGCATTTTTTGTTGCCCAACAGCAGAAGATGGCCACAGGCTTTAAACTGGTGTTGATTGAACAATACCAGTAAATGAAATATTTATCTGACAGGTGCTGAGACTCATCCAGCTCTTTTATGTACATGTGTTTGTATTATTTACTAATCTTGCGAGGACTGAAGCAGATTACACTCAAACATCCAAATGGAATCTAAAATCCCTGTTTTTGTTTAAGTCTCATAGATACTGGAGCGATTGTGCATATTTGGCATGTTTTGTTGTTATCAGGACTTAATGTTTTGAGCAGTTGCTGGCGTTTCTTTTCTTGCTGCTGTCACATTTTTATTCACTGTGAGTTCACTGCAATATAAAGTCCTCTGTGGAAGTAGAACAGTCAGAAATAGAAGTAGAGAGAATTCAGAGAAGCCTTTTGTGCCGTATGACACAGTTTGGATGCCATAAATCATAAATAAAAGAACAAAATAAAGCTAAATTTTGTTATTTATTTTACTAAAAGGGTAATTTTAAAGCACGGACAGTTTGAGGACTGTCTGCAAATGGATTCTTTCCGTTTTTACAGTTTCTGGCCGATAAATAGTCATAAAAAATAGTCATTTTGGTGAGTTTTAGAAAGATAACATGCCTTTCAAACCCAAACCTTTTTGTTATTCTTGTTTATCTCTATGTTTTGTACATAGTGATGTTGGTGGTTGTGCACTGTCCTGGTTTGGTTATTAGTCTGTACGTGATGATGGTGATTTGTCATTAAGAACCGGACCAAAACAATGATGAAACTTAGCCTGTAGCACTGACTGGCATTTATCTGTTGATTAATGAGAACAGTCCCTGTCAAATAAACACAAAAAAAATTTCTGATCCCTGATTACTGTTTTTTTGCCAGTTTAGAACATGCTAAACTAGCACTCAGTGCTTCCACAATGCATTTTTATATGCATTGTGAAGCATCGAATTAGAAAATTAGAAAAGCACTCTGACGGCACAGTCCTCCTCCAAGGCTGCTCATTCCCCCATATGGCATTTTAGAAGTGCAGCATTTTGTTTAGTAGTTATTGACGATCAGAAATCACAGCACCATAAAATGTGTCCATGTAATATAGATGTACCCCCAAACAAAATGACCTTTCACTGAGCACAGGTGTGTGTTATGCATGTGTATGTTACGTACAGATACTGAATTCCGTGATCTAAATATGTAGCGGGCGGCGGGAATTGATGGGACTCAGAAACATCCCCACAATTTAATCAATCGTTCCTTGTATTATTTCCAGTAAGATGGCAGTGGTGGATTTGTAGTAGGATCACATTGATGTGGTCATCAGCAGGCAGCTGATGTAGTGTTCACTTGTTGTCATGGTTACAGTGACGCCGTGCCGCTATCTCACAATGATACAGAAATCTTTAACAAATCCGTGGATCCAGACTATAAGCCGCATCAATGCCAAAATCTAATCAGGTGGTCCTTGCGTCATTTCTGATCTTTCCTGAAAATTTCATCCAAATCCGTTCGTCCATTTTTGAGTAATGTTGCTAACAGACAGACGGACAGACAAACATATGTCGATTGTCACATAACTCCGCCAAACAACACGGCGGAGGAGAAAAATAGGGCAGTAAAAGCAACTTAACTGCTGACTAAATCCAATTTCTGCATATTTTGCTTTTTAATCCAAACCATAACTTACTTTTATGTGCATTTTGAAGCATTGCATGAGAAAAAGTTGATGGAAATGGCAAAATTTGAAATATAGTGCCTTAGTTTTGCAGAAATGTTCTACTTTTCTTCAAAAGAGTCCAGTTGTGGTTGCAGCTGCTTCCTGCTATGATGAGAATATCTGCATATAGACATCCAGTCTATTAACAGCAGGTTTAGGAAGAAATACTTGCAGCCACATTAACACACACATTATAAAACCGCAGCATTTCCCTCATCTGTCCCTCTAGATCTCTAAAAAACAAGCTGGTGAAGCCAAGAGAGCACATAACTGGGCAGTATTGAAGGTTTAACACAGCGATAAATCACCTGTTCCTTGGATTCTTACTGTGTCACGGATTATTAAAGCTGCAGGAGGACACATATGTGTCAGCTTTTCCAACAACTCCCCGCCTCACTTCCTTACAGTCACACTTTCACAGCTGAGATCTGTCCTTCACAAGACATTTGGTCACAGACTGAGCCTTTTAGCGCCCGTTATTCTTTCAAAATCTGACAATATCAGCAAATGTGGTGAGATAAATCACCCACTTAAGTTTTCTTTTGTTGTGTTTTTGGAATATTTATTTCAAAAACTTCCTTATTCAGACATTTAATTCACATAATAATGGAGGCAGAGCTGCAATCAGGAACAACTTTGGGTTCAGTGTTTTGCACAAGAACAATGCTGAGGATCAAATCGCAAACTCTGGGATGAGTGGACAAATCTAGCCCAGAAATAAGACACAGTACATTAACACATCTTTATCCTGAAGCTATCTGCCTTCAAAACTCTAGGTTTTAACCACCATACACCTTTCTAGGCTTAATCATGGAATTAAAATAAAAATCTTTCTGAATATCATACAATGTACAATCTGTTGCATAAGCTAGTAAAAGCACATTTAAAATGCTTCACTTTGTTAAAATATTAGTACCACATGGGTTGTTTAGGGTACTTCTGGCTGTTCTCATGTCTGTTATTTATAATTAATAAAGAAATGTGAGGTTAGAGGAAAAACTCCTAAACAGCCAGAAGCAACCAATTAAACTGTAATTCTGTGACAGAAAGCTAAAGGTACAGAGTAAAACCTGCCATTAAAGCCTGATAAATCCTGTCTCTATTCTGTGTCTATTAGTAATTAATTGAAGTTACTGCCACTGTTCTATGTAGCTCTGGAGACGCTTAAATGGATCCTGACAATGCAGTGATTAATAAACTCAGAGGAAATAGTCCTAAACAACTGGAAGCAACCAACTAAACAGGTGCTGTTGTTCCATATAAGTGCAGTATTTTTGTTTTGGAGATGTCGAAATGGATCCTGCTGCTGTCTGGTACTGCAGGTATTTAATAAACTTGGAGGAAAAGCTCACTCTGTGATGTTTTTAGAGGAATATTGGTGCTAAAACATGGAAAATGTCTTCCAATAATCACTTAAACAGCTCAAAGTACCACTGCTCATGCAGTAATGTTACCAGGTCCAACCCAGTAAGATCTCCGGCGCAACTTTTCCGTGAAAGTGACAGGGTTTTTATTCATTCAAGTTCAGTTACCGTCAGATTAACAGAGAGGAAAGCATGTCTGACAGAGGCTTTAGATATCTGCTGTTACTCCCCTTCTCACTAAGACAAAACAATAACTTGTTAGTATGAAGATCTGTTGATCAGAGCTGGAAACTCTGGTGTCTGCTGGGATCAAACCAGTGGCCTCCTGGTTTGAAGGGCTGCCTCTCTGCTCATTAGCATCGCAAAAAGACAACACAAAGGAGCTGGCGGAGCCTTTTTCCCCTCTTCAGACGTGACTGCTGAGGAGGTAAAGTGAGGCGCTGCTGAAATGCAGGAGGAGACTTTGCATTTTCTTTCATCCCTGAACGAGTCCTCTGTGGACAGAGAGATGAGACAGATGCTGCTCATTTAAAAGACTATAATTGACTCAGCAGAGCTGCTGTCGGAGCTCAGATCTGTCAGAAAGCTGCTACCACGCCCCGAAACGCTGACAGCCGCAATTTACTGCAGTAATTGCTGTTAGCGAGGAGGATGGATGGTAGGAAATGTTTTAGGACAACAAACTCTCGTCTGGGGAGCGATGTTGGTTTCCTGAAACACCTGTACAGTAGCTGCTGAGAACGGGGCGTTAAAACAAAGATCTTAAAAATGAAAAAAGGATTCTTCAAAGAGGAAAAAGGCCCCAGCTAAAATCAAGACTTTCACACACTTCAAACAGCTCTTTCCCCAGACGCTTCCAAGCAATATAAACGGCAGAGTGGTTTGACGAGAGCTGGGGAGCTGTGCTCACCGAGGTAGTTAAGGTCAGGCCAAACGCCATTGATTGAACTAAGTGCTCCGCTGAAAACAGTGTGCCTCAATCAATGCTGCCTCTAATGGTGCCGGCCGGAGCTCCCCCAAGACCTCGGCTGGAGACCAATGTGACAAAGTCATCTGGAGGTGGCGGAGTCACGTTCTCCCTGCCAGCTCACGGCTGTTCAGGCTCACTTTCTCCTCTGATAGCACAAGTTAATGAAAATGCCATTACTCAGACGGGCCGTCGATGAGGGAGAGGGGTGAGGCAGGGCGGGAGGCAGAAAGGACTTTAACTAGGGAGGCAACTGTTTCAATGACAAGAGTGTCTCCAAAACAGACTCACAGCTGATGATATCCAGGAAAGACACTGAAAGTTGAATCCTCAACTAATATACAACACTGCGAGTTCTACTCTCAGGTGGGACTTCCTGCTTTAACCACCAGAAGGATCCGTCATCGGCAGACGTTCAGAAACACTCACTGGCCACTCTGTTAGGTAGGTTTTGGATGTGATCTAAAGTAGGTTTAGGACTTATTTTACGCTGAATTTGGCTGAAGACTGGTTTCAGACTGTCTTGGGCGGGTATTTTTTAGCCCAAAGAACACCAAACCTACCATCAAACATGGTGGTGGCAGTATCATGCTCTGTGGAACTGGAGCCTTACACAAAGTAAATGGAATGTGGACAAATGGAACAAAAACTGAGCAGAAATATGTTTGGAGGAGAGGTGAGGAATTTAACCCCAAGAACACCAAACCTACAATCAAGCATGGTGGTGGCAGCATCATGCCCTGGGGCTTTCTAGAAGAGCTTCTGGACTGGTTTCAGACTGAATGTTGGACTGGTTTTGGACTTTCTTGGGACTGGTTTATCTTTGGTTTCAGTCTTGGTTCTCCTGGTTTTGGATTTGATTTAAAGTTGGTTTAGGATTTATTTTACTCTGGATCCGGTCCTGGATGAGGACTGGTTTCAGACTGTCTTGGGCGGGTCTTGGACTTTTTTTTTTAGGAGTAGTTTACCTCCACATTCTTCAGGACCTAAACCTAAAACCATCATCAGAAGGTTGATCTTGGACACAGTTGGATGTTTCAACAAGACAATGAATCCAAACACACATCAGACGTGGTAAAGAAATGGTTCAATCAGACTAGAATGAAGGTTCTAGACTGGTCTCCCCAAAGTCCTGACTTAAACCCATCAAGAACCTGAAGAGACAAGTTAAATTTAGTTGAACTGCACCTGTTCTGTCCAGAGGAGTCAAGATAAACCAGAAGATTGTAGATGGAAACCAAAAGAGCCTAGATGAGGTGAAAATTGACAAATTTAACCAAATATTAGCTTCTCTGTATGTATATTTTTTACCTGGTAGATTTTGTCATATTTCCAGAAGATATATAATTTATCTATGAAAGAACCAAACTATATGATTGTTTTGTGTTTCAGTGATTCCATCATAGAAAATTCAGACTTTTAGGAGTCATTGAAAACTCAAGACTGATATGATAAAATGGTCCTTACAAGTGGATGTAAACTTCCTTTACATCCACTACAGCTGCATATAGTCAACACGAATTTTTTTTTTTTATATATATATATATTTTTTTTTTTTTTTTTTTTAAAGCCTTGCAGGTGTTTTTGTCCAAGAACTGTGCAAGCAAATTAAGTGTCCAAACACTGGCTAATAAGAACAGACAGCTCTTCTAATGGCAAGTTTAATTGATTTATGTTTATATTTTGCTCTTATCAGTTGTGTGTAGGTGTCTTTGTTAGATGTGGGTGGAGGCCAACGACGATGAAGGTCTGTGTTCGCATTTTAGTCGATGTTGAAGGTCAGAAAGTCAAGTTTTTCACCTCGTTTAAGTTCACTTTCCATGTTTTTGTTCTTGGATTGCGTGGTTTTGATCCCATGCTTTGGTGGAATCTTTTATTCTGTGAGGGATGCTGTTGAAAAAAGCCTCAAACTAACCTCGGCAGCCAAAGTAGTGTTTTCTAAAAAGTGAACGAGGTGGAGAAATTGCCACTACAACGCCGGTTAAAACACACCAACAGCTCTCGTGTGGGCGTCTGTATTTCCATCTTCCTCAAAACCAAAGCAGATCACTTTGTTCCAGAACCATCTCTGTGTTCTTTGTTTTTTTTCCTTTCCTGAGAGAATCCAAAATTACAGCCTCTTCCACTTCCTCCAGCGCCCTGCCCTCCGCTAACAATGTCCACGCTCGGTCTGCAGATGAAAGCCTCGGCCCTAATGACAAGGTAGCCGGTCCACTTAATACTTCAAAGATGGAGCGGTGTGTGTGTGTGTGTGTGTGTGTTGGGGGGGGGGGGGGGGGGGGGGGGGGGGGTCGCCGAGCCTCCTGCAGCCGCCACAATTAGCCGAAGCCTGAACCAAACCAGGACCAGCAGCAGAACCTCCCAGTAACAAAAACAGAGCCGCGGATCCATAAACAGACGAGGGCTCGCGTTGGTCGCACTGTTTACAGATAATTAAGCACATATGTCCACAAACAGCAAACAATAGCCAACTAAAAAATGTGTTTCCTTATGTTCAGAGTGCCTCGATAGCATTTAAAATGATGCTAATTAGATAAAAAATTTGACATGATTCAGGCAGATGTTATAAAATGCAATGGGAACACAAGCAGAAGGTTAAATTTGTTGTGTTTTTTGTTATTGTTGCGACTCAAATAACTGAATCAAAGCTGTATAGAAAGAAATTCACACTGAAAACACTGTAAAGAAGCAATAGATGACAAATATATGGGAAATTAATGTGAAAACTGAGACGTGAGGCAGAAATTAGTTCAATAATTCAGGTATTGTGATGCTAATTATGATGCTAATTAGACTGATAGCAGATAAAAACTTGCAACCAGAACGCATGCAGAAGGTTAAATTCGTTGTGTTTTTCTTTGTTATTGTGACTCAAATAACCGAATAAACGCTGTACAGGAAGAAATACAGCCATGAAACACTGCAAATAAGCAAAAGTTGACAAATAAATGAGAAATGAATGTAAAAACTGATTACGTTTTTACATTAACACCTGTGGACACTTTGAAAAATTAGGTTTTTTTTTTTAATTTTTGTAAGACAAAATATTAAAGAAATTTCAGTTTTGTTCTTTTTTTTTGTGACTTACAGTATTGTAACTTTTCTAATTTTCTCTCCTTCCTGGTTGTTCTGTTTCCATAGAGGTTCAGGACTTTATTTTGCAGTGAAAAATGAACCCACAGTGAGGAAAAACATGACAATAGCAAAAAACGATGGGGTTAAATTCACTGCGATTTTTTTTTGTATTGCAAATGATGGAATCCATGTCAATATGTGATGTATAGAGGCAGAAAATGGGACTGAAAACACTGAAGAAGTAGGAAAATAAATGTATTTTTTTCATCTTTTAATGCAAAAACTGATTACGAGTAAAGACTTTACTGTTTTCAACCATGTAAATGTAAATAAGCTGCTTTAAATGCTCATAAGTGACTTGAAAAGGAAAAAAAGTCAGACTCATGGAGCTACAAACACCTAAAGAAGGCGACAAAACATGAAAACATTAATGCTATTCATCATTTTTTAATGTGAAAACTGATTCTGAGTAAAGAAATCTGCAGCCACAAATGACTGTTTTCCACCATGTAAACGTAAATAAACTACTTGAAATGCTCATAAGCAACTTGAAAAGCAAAAGAAAGAGACTTATGAAGCTGCAAACAACTACAAAGATGGCAAAACATGAAAATACTGGTGCTATTTATCATGTTTTAATGTGAAAAATGGTGGTAATTAAAGCGAAGCTCAACTGTGGTGCCACAAATGACTGCTTTTCAACACCATAAATATAAATAAACTAATCTAAACCTCCATGTGGAGAAAGAAAGAGTCAGACTGGGGGGACTGAGTGACTCCCCTCTAATCATACAGCTCCCCACTGAGGTTGGCCTCCAGACCCACCAACCAACAATTAAAGCCTTCAATCAGGCCGTTTCTCATTTTTAATGCCGCTTTTGTCAGCTGTGGCCGCAAACGATGAGCCTCATGACACATAAACCGACAGGGATGACTCAAACTAACGTCACTCTCCAACAAAACCAATAAAAAGAAAGAGGAGACACATTTACAATTAACATAAGAGCTCATGATTCAGAGGCTCTGCCACGTATTTCCATCATGATGCCATCACTGGGGGACGTTTTCATCAGGTTAATGGCTGCTTTGACCTAACATACGAATGTTTTTACAGACAACAGGAAGATTTAAGCTGATAACACTGCGGAAAATAGATGGAATACTGCAAAAAAATCTTATTATTTAAGTTTTAACCAGTTAGTGGATGCTGAAAATGTAAGAAAATGGCTTAAAAACGGTTGAAAATTACCTGAAACTTGTTCAAAATAACCCCAAAATTGGTCCAAAAAGACAATATTTGAGTCCTAATGGACAATCTGAGTCATTTTGGACAATTTTGAGTCTCTGTTCATCATCTATAGAAAGATGTTTCACCATGTTGAATGTATCTTACAACAACTTTCTCCTCTGTTCACTGTTTCTGAACCATACTGCATTTATTTTATTGATTCGGTGTATTTTATTTAGTGCTCACTCTACAATTGTCGAAATTAATTTGAAACCTGCCCACAGTAAGACAAAATTACCCAAAATGATTCAAAATTGGTTCAGAGTAACAAAAAATGTCAAAAAAGATTGGAAAACTGTTTAAAATTTCTTAAAATATGTGAAAAACCACAATATTCAAGTCAATGTGGACAATTGTGAGTCTCTGTACATCATCAGTAGAAAGATGTTTCACCATGCTGGATGTATCTCCAACAACTTGCTCCTCTGTTCACTGTTTCTGAGCCATGATGCATTTATTTTATTCATCCAGTAGCTTTGATTTTCCCCTCAATCTCTCTAATTAGTTTCTGTAGTCCCTGTTATGTGGAAACACTGCCTGCAGTTCAAACAAATATTCACCTAATTTTTGTTATCTGACTGTCGATCGCAGATGAGTCACTAAAAGTTTACGAAACGGTCGAGGAGCGAAGAATTTTTTGCTTTTTAAAGGAGCAAATTTTTTGTGTTTTTGATTTTTTTTATAAGACACATAAAATAAAAGGATTTGACTATGATTTCATTTTTATACTTAATTTTAGTGAAAGACCAGCACAGAGCAAAGATGAGTAGTTCACAGACTGTCGGAAATATCGAAATCTTATGATTCTTTCTATTTTTACAGAAAAAAAATGTAATTTTGCCATTTTTTTTTTTTTTTAAGATAACTTGCCTTTCAAACCACTATCTTCTTTGATGTTAAAAGCCTCAAAGTGGCTCCACCTGCTCTGAAGTGCTGTTCAGGGGGAAAATCTAAGAACAACAAACTCTTTTAGGGTCGATATTTACCGACACAAAGAGGATATGAACCTGTGACTTTTACGTTAGAAGGTTTTCTCCAAACATGAGGCCACTTCAGCTCCTCTAATCCATGAAATCACACATCACCTCCACCCACAGCCATAAAAACGGCAAATCACAGGTTTCCTCAGTGTGTAGCTCCATCCATCACCAGATATAGAGGTGGTGGAGGTGCAGAACATCCTCCTGCTGTAATTAGTTAATTATGAGGCTCACTGATGGATCCCCGCTTGATTTTAGTAACTGTTAATAATCACATCGACGGAGGCTGAGATCAGTCTGATGGTTTGTTTTCTGCATTTTCTTTCCATCAAAACTTCTGTTTAGTTTGTTCTATATTTTAGTTCATGTTAACGGTAAACAAAATTCACACAGAATCTATAAATTATTAAATAAAAGTCTGCCAAAGCGTGTTGCATTGGTCTTCATAGGAACCTGAAAAACTATAAAAAGCACATCATACATGATAAACCGTTGGCCGCCAGATGCCAACATCTGTTTCCTGCAGTTCGTCCATTTTAGGGATGTTAATTATTCAACTTTCATATATTAATCATTGTTAACCCTCGTGTCGTCCTCCGGGTCAAAATTGACCCGTTTTAAAGTTTGAAAATGTGGAAAAAATATATTCTCATAGTGAAACTTCTGATGTCCACATTTTCAACATTTTTGGGAAATCTTTGAACATTTTTTGGCGGAAAAAATGAAAGGATAAAAATGTTTCTTAAGAACATTCACAAAAAAAATCAACCAAAATCCAGTGAAATTCACTGGATTTTGGTTGATTTTTTTGTGAATGTTCTTAAAGAAAATATTAGAAGTTTTACTGATATATATGGAATCACTTTAGATATTTTTGGAAGATTTTTACTCATTTTTTGAAAATATTTACAAGAATTTTCTTGCCAAATTTGGAAGATTTTTTTAAAAAATAAAACTTTTGAAGGAACGTTTAGGGAATTATTGGAATTTTCTTTCTGAAGGTTTTGCAAATTTTCAGAAATTTGGGGAATTTTTTGCAGAAT
The DNA here is from genome assembly GCF_022539595.1 of Amphiprion ocellaris. Lineage (NCBI taxonomy): Eukaryota > Metazoa > Chordata > Actinopteri > Pomacentridae > Amphiprion > Amphiprion ocellaris. The sequence continues at coordinate 29,459,820 of NC_072785.1, read as the reverse complement.
TTTTGAATTTTTTTCAGACAAGGAAGCAATATTTTTTGGTGATCGTAAATGAAGACAACAGGAGGGTTAAGAGAGAAAAGAGTCTAAAATTGAGAAAACTGAGGTAAAACTGCATTAAAACACATGAATGTATTATTTTCATGCCAAAAACACCTTAAATATGTAACTCTGACCCACAGAAACACGTTTTTAAGAGTTAAAACAACAACCAGAGAAGGAATTTAAGGGAGAAAAGAGTCTAAAATGGGAAAACTGTACTAAAATTGTACAAAAACCCCCAGAAACTATCCCCTAAAACTATCCAAACATGCCGACAGACGAGTTCTCTTCTTTAAAAGTGCAGCAAAAACACAAACCAGCCTGAAAAACCCACATCAGGGCTGAGATTCTCCCACACATTCCCTTCAAGGATAAAAACATAGTAACGGAGGACGAATTTCACACAGAGCTCCGCCAAGCCGAGTTAATTACCACAATTAAACTTGAGAGCGGATTCTTCGACGTGATTATGGATTATTATGGAGATACAGGAGGTACCAGGGAAGATATTCTGAACCAGACGGTGTGATGTTCACATTCTGTAACAGATGCAGTGGAAAATAAGGCCAACAGTGAGTGAAAATGTGGAATTAAAGGGTTAAATGATGTGTTTTTGGTTTGGAAGAGTGTTGGAAGAAGTTTTATTTCCATATTATTGTGTATTTCATGACTCCTCAAGTTTCCATGACGTTTAAAAAGACTGAAGCTTAGTTTTTCCAATTAAAAACAGTCCAGTGAAAGAAAAAACACTCATTTTTCTCCACTGAGAGCTGCTATGGAAGTTAAAAACGGTCGTCAGTAAAAATGTGGAATTCAAAGGGTTTAATGACACATTTTTGGTTTATAAGAGTGTTTTTAATTGGAAAAACTAAGATTCAGCCTTTTTAACCATCATGAAAACTCAGGAGTCATGAACTACATAACAACACAGAATTAAAACTTCTCCCAACAACATTTTACATCTTTTAAACCAACAATGTGACATTTAACCCTGTAAATTCCACATTTTTACTCACTGTTGGCCTCGTTTTTCACTGTAACTGTTACAGAAACGACGACAGTCCCAATTATTTTGTCCAAATGTGATCATGGAACCAGAACAATTTCACGTTTTCCACACTTGACCATTTTTAACTTCCACGGCTGCTCTTAGTGTAGAAAAACTTGCATTTTTTTTCTTTTTCTGGAATGTTTTTAACTGAAAAAGAACTAAGATTCAGCCTTTTCAACCGCCATGGAAGCTTGAGGAGTCATGAACTACACAGTGACAGGGAATTAAAACTTCTAACAACATTGTACATCTTCTAAACCAAAAATGTGACATTTAAACCTTTAAATTCCACATTTTTACTCACTGTTGGCCTCATTTTTCACTGCATCCTGGACAGCTTAAAAGCAGCAGATTCTTCTAATTGCTCGTCTCTAAATGCTGTTTAATCTTTGATTGGATCGTTCTGATGACGCACTGATACAAAGCTGGAAGATCTGATAAAACTAATCTAAAAGCAGTGCAAACAATAAAACAAATATGAATTAAAAGCTGCACAAATCAGCAAACTGGCGAATCACAAAAACACGTCCCATCTGGTTAATCTAATTTGTAGTCATGTGAAATGGGATTATTCTTTATTTAAAAAATACATTTATTCATTGTAAAGGTGGATAATGTTTTTTTGTTTTTTTTTTTAAATTTAAGATCCATCAAACAGAAGTTTTTTGTGTAAAGTTTAATGAAGAAACTCCACTTGATCAGATCTAAAACTAACTGCAGTTTCTTGCAACTTGAAACTGAACGACTATTTTTACAACAGCATTAAAAATAGTTTTTACAGGATTTTATTTTCAGCTAACAACAGCATTTTTATGCAGAATTAGGCTGGACTTTATTATTGATATTATTAATTGTATTATGTTATCAATCAGCCACAGTTAAAGGTAATTTTATTGTTTTTAGCCAAAATAACCACACATTATGTAAAACTAAGGCTGGAAACCGTGTTTTGATGACGGAATACTGAGTAATTATGAGATAGTTCGGCAAGAAAATCAAGTTTTCCCTTTTTTCCAGGTAGGAAGTGATTATTTCCATGGAAAAATAGGTAACTTTAATACACAGAGATGCTTTTTAAGAGTTAAATCAACAACCAGAGGGTGAGTTTTAGGGAGGAAACAGAAACGTGACTCACCGTTCTCCTTCTCGTTCTCCATGCAGGTGTTGATGGACTCGCGGAGGCCCAGGGTGGACGACGAAGGCATCAGTCCCAGGATGGACTCCAGCGACGGGCCCTTCCTCCTCGGAACGTCCTCCTCCTCCTGGTTCTCCTCTTCTTCTGGCCTCTTCTGCTCCAGTTTGATCAGAGCCTCCAGAGTGAGCTCCTCCAGATCTCTGCCAAAGTGTCTGGCCACGGCCTGAAGCTCGTCGTCGTCTCCGGGTTCTTCGCCGTCTGCCAACTTTGACGACGATGACAGCATGTCGCCATTTGGAACGTCTGCAGAGAGATGAATAATTAGAGATAAATCAGGTTGAATTTATCCTATTAAAAGATGTTTTTCTTGTCAACAGACCCTAAAAACCAACTCACAAATAACTTCTCGCACTAAAATGCTGGATAAAATCAACATTTTACATTTTCTAAACCAAAAACATGCCATTTAACCCTTTAAATTCCACATTTTTACTCATTGTTGGCCTCATGTTTCACTGCAACTATTACAGAAACAACTACAATCCAAATTATTTTGTCCAAATGTTACTTTGGAACCAGAATAATTTCTTGTTGCAGCATCGTGACCATTTTTAACTCCTGTGGCTGCTCTCAGTGTAGAAAAATGTGTTTTTTTCTTACATTGGATTTTTTTTGATGGAAAACTAAACATTGGTGGAGTCATGAATTATATAACGATACGGAATTAAAACTTCTCCCTACAACATTTTACATATTTTAAACCAATAATGTGCAATTTAACTCTTTAAATTCCACATTTTTACTCACTGTTGGCCTCATTTTTCACTGCAACTGTTACATAAACAACTACAATCCCAATTATTTTGTCCAACTGTGATCATGGAACCAGAAAAATTTAACTTTTTCCGTACTTGTAGCAAGATCTGGACCATTTTTAACTTCAACGGCTGCTCATAGGAAGTTAAAAATGGTCAAAATGCAGATGTAAAATGCCACAAGAGCTAAAGAAAAAAAAGTGAAATAATTCTGTTCCGAGATTAGAAACTGAGATAAATGTTCACATTCTGACTAAATAAACGGGATGGTAGTCGTGACCGTCCTAATTAAAACTGTCCTTTAATCAGCCGTGATTAAAACGAGTCAGAAAACCAATGAGAGGAATTTCCTGGAAGCAGCTGCAGACTGGGAGGAAATGGGGGGATATCTGGAGGGTTGGAGTGGGAAAGACAAGACAAACTGAGCTGGAGGTAAAGAGTCAAAGGTAGAAAAGATAAAGACAAACCGTGACAGGAGGAGACAAATAAAAAATTATTTTCAGTAACCCAATCAACATCTGGATCAGGTTCTGCTGCTGTGCTCACTTTAAAACTGCAAAGACTTCAGAATGACGAGATCCTCAGAAGTGGAGAGAAAATGTTGGTTTAACTTTCAGTAAAGCTGCGATTAACAATTTATTTCATTGTGGATTAATGTGTGGATTGATTTCTCCATTAATCAATTAGCTGCTTGGTCAGAAGATGGTGAAAAAGATCAAATTTTCAACATGACAAATGTCTTGTGTAAAAAAAAATCCCAAAATATTCAGTTTACTGTTATAGAAGAGGGAAAAAATGAAAATATTCAGATTTTAAGAGGCTGAAAACAAAGAATTTTGACTTTGAACAGATTAATCTTTTAGCTGTTTGGTCTGAAGACTGTGAAAAATATCAAAATCCCAACAACTCTAGGATAATCAATTTCCTGTCATAGAAGAGGAAAAAACGCAAAATATTCACATTTTAGAAGCCAAAATCAAAGAATTTTTACTTTGAACAGATAAATCAGTTATCTGTTTCATCTGAATATGATCAAAAATATCAAAATTGATGCAACAAATCTGTTGTTTTGTTAAAAAACATCAAAAATATTCAGTTTACAGTCATAGAAGATGAAGAAAAGCACAAAACATTCACATTTAAGAGGCTAGAATCAAAGAATTTAGACTTTTATGGATAAATCAATCATCTGTTGGTGAAAAATATCCAAATTCTAACACCACAAATGTCTTGTTGTGTAAAAAACAAAAAATCCCCCAATATTCAGTTTACTGTCATAGAAGAGGAAAAAAAACTGAAAATGTTCACATTTAAGAGGCTGAAATCAAAGACTGACTTTGAACAGATTAATCTTTTAGCTGTTTGGTCAGAAAATGGTTAAAAATGTCAAAAAATTACTCAAACCGATTAATCAATTAGCAAAACTGTTGGTTTTTAATTAAATATTTGACCACTGAACAACTAATGGCTTAATATTTCCCCTCAGTTGACATCAAAAATGCAACGCTTCCCTCTGAAAAAATGGACAAAACCAAATTTGTGTTCTCGTTGGGCACAAACTACAACCAAAATAAAACTGTTTGCAGATGCAGATTTTTAAAATACCTGAACGTTTAGAAATCCCATCCTACCCTCCTAAAAACGACCCTCTTTGGTACGTAAACATGTCTAAACATGGCTTCTGGAATCACTCACCTTCCCTCGAGTAGGCGGCGTAAATCCCTCTCAGTTTGGGTCGGCTGCTCTCGAGCTCAGCGTCTATTTCATCCTGATATTCCTGAATTTCATCTGTTGAAGAAAAACATTGACAATAAAATTATTCAAACTAAGGAATTATCAAAATATTGAGAATATTTGAATAGTCGATTAAATGTTGCAGCTCAAACCTTCATCAGTCAGCTGCAGCTTAAGCTACTGTTTACCAAGTTAATACGCTAATATTAGCTTTTAATTCTGCTTGATAATATGGGCTTCATGAGGTAAAAAGATCCGCCCACTTTCCCTGTCTGAGTCGTCTCCTTGTGTCGTGATACTCTGCTCCCAGTTCTCAAGCATGGTGGTGGCAGTATCATGCTCTGGGTGCTTCACACAAAGTAAATGGAATAATGAAGAAGGAGCATTACCTCCACATTCTTCAGGAAAACCTAAAACCATCATCAGAAGGTTGATCTTGGACACAGTTGGATGTTTCAACAAGACAATGAACCCAAACACACATCAGACGTGGTAAAGAAATGGTTCCATCAGGCTGGAATGAAGGTTCTAGACTGGTCTCCCCAAAGTCCTGACTTAAACCCATCAAGAACCTGAAGAACCAAGTTAAATTTAGTTACACTGAACCAATTCTGTCTAGAGGAGTCAAAGATAAACCAGAAGATTGTGGATGGAAACCAAAAGAACCTAGTTGAGGTGAAAATGGCTAAATATTAGCATTACTGTATGTATACTTTTGACCCAGCAAATTTTTGTCATATTTCCAGAAGATCTTTAATAAATCTATGAAAGAACCTAAATGCAGGATTGTTTTTTAGTGAAAAAGGAAAAAGATTCAAGTGTTTCAATGATTCCATCAGAGAAAATTCAGAGTTAAAGGAGTCTTTGGGAACTCTAGACTGTCATGCTATAGATGATCTTAACATGTGGATGTAAACTTTTGTTCTTGGGTTATTTTCACAGATGGTATCATTGGAATCCTTGACTATGAAAACATATATCTGGTTAAAAATCTAGGATGCAACATACCAAATTTTATCGTAATGTCTGTCAAGGTGTTTTTGGTTGTTTTTCTGTTAACGTTCAGGTTTCCAAACTCTGCACAAAGTTTAAGGCTTTCATGAAAAAGTGAAAACATCAGCTGGACTATAAAAAGATTCCTGGATGAAGCCTGGAAAGCAGGAACTGGAGCAGACGGAGCAACTCTTCCCTAAAATGATGTGAATTAGACATGCAGAGTTTGGCTTTTTGTGTTCTTCTGAGAACTGGCCTCCTCCGATCCATAATTACGCTGTAATACGTAGTAACTTAACGTACGCTTAATTGCAGGTTGTGGAGGAATGAAATCACGGAAAAACCAAGGAGCTCCTTCCTCTCTGAGCTTTAGTTATATTTTAGTCGATTTCAGCCAAACAGCATCAAAGAAAACAACCAAACTTTGTCTTTTTCTGTGTGTTTAACGACTTTAACAGAATGAGAAGCTTCTGATGTGACGAAGGATTTCATACCTGCGACCTCATCGATCTTCTTCTTCAGCTCCATCTCCAGCTGGAGGGAACAAAAACAAAGAAAAGAAACCCAATAAGACAATTAAAGACTTTTCTGAAACCAGCAGTGAAATTATAATAGAATAAAACCCTTCAGAATAAAAGAACATGATGACACAGAGACTATAGGAGGTGAACCGGTTTGATTTTTGACTCTTTATACACTGTAAAGGTTAACAAGTTAACATGATTACATATTTTTAGACTTCCTGTATTCCTGTTGGACTTTATGCCCTTATTTATTTATATTATTTTATTTATTTTTATATTTATATATTCTAAGTATATATTTTTTGTTTGTTTTGTAATTTTTTTGACAGTTTTTTTGCTCTGATAATTTTTTTTAAAGAAAACATGATTTTAAAACCGGGTTGCAAGTGTTGGGGTTCTGAGGTTTAATTTGCTGATTATTTTTGCAGTTCAGTAGCAGAAAACGTTTTTAAAATACCATATAATACCTTAAAATGACAACAGCCTTAAACTCTTAATTTGAAATATTTACTGCAATGTAAGTTAATGAAAAGCAGCAAATATTCAGATGTGGGTGGATATTTTGATCTAATATAATGATTTTAAGCTTATATTTGGTGATTTTTCCTGACATAAATGTACATCACATATAATATAATGAAGGATCATCAGAAAGCTGAACATCTGGGGAATTTTCCATTTTTTCTAGTTTCTGGCTTTGATAAATGGTTTATTTTTTGCAATTTTTAAAAACAAAAGAAGCCTTTAAAACCAGCTAACAAATTTGGGGGTTCTAAAGTTCAATCTGTTGATTATTTTCTGGGTTAATCGTGTGGTTTGATGGTAAAAGAAAATCTTAGAACCCAAAATGATGCTTTAAAATGTTTTGTTTTCTTCCAACAACTCATAAAGTACTGCAATACAAAATATAAAGATGATAAAAAGTGCTTTTGGTGATACTTTAGCATCAGAACTCTCACCTGTTGGGCTTTAATTTTCTTCAGTCCGGCGGTGAAACATGGCGGGTCGCACTCCTGGTCCAGATCCACCTTCATGAACTCCTCGATGGTCAGCTGACTGGTGGGCGTGTCCTCAAACTCCACCAATCTGAGGCGGAAATTAAAAAAACATAAATTAATTAAAAGTTAACACAAAAAAACAGTCTGATGATTCACAAAAGCATCAGTTTAACGTAGTCACTAATAAATCTCCGGCTCATTTTGGCAAAAGCACTTGGGCTTTCTTGCTAAATTATTCAAATAATTTTTTAAAAACATATTTTTTCCACAAACTTCCTCCACCGACCTTTTTCTTAGCGTCGTTTCACAAACTTTCACGATGCTGACGATTTCTTTGATGGTTCGGCGAAAGTCGTGGAGACGAGCCGCAACAAGAAGAGCTAAAAAAAAAAAAAACACAACATGATGAGATTAAACCAACAAATAATGAAAATAATACTGTATCTGTGCAGGGCTTTTAATGGAAAACATGCAGCTCAAAGTGATTTAATATCAACAATTAATAAAAATCTGATTATATAAATAACATCAGTCACTAAAGGTTCCTCAGCTGCATTTTGAAACACAGAATTCTTCTTTTTTTTTTTTACAGAATCAGTTTTGTCCCAACAACTGGCTAAAATTTAAAAGAGATTATATTTATTACAAGATAAGATACCGAAAAGCAGCAGTTGTCAGATTTGGTTGAATATTTTAATGAAATATGAGAATTTTAAGCATATTTTTGGTTCCTCGCGTTCCTCAGCTGCATCTTGAAACACTGAATTGTTTTTTTTTTACAGAATCTTCTGCAGATTTGGTTCAATTTCCCAACAGAATGAAATCACAGTTGAAAATGTGATGTTTTATCTTGTTTCTAGCTCTGATAAATGGAGGAATTTTCATCATATTTTAATGGAAATACGTCTTTCAGTCCCTCTCAGGTTTTTGGGGGTTTAAAGGTTTAATCTGCTGATTATTTTGTGTTGTTTTGTGAGAAACAAAAACCAAAAGCTCACGTTCACCTCAGTTTCTGAAGCTAATTCTTATTTTCTAGATGTTTTTGTTTGTTGGTTTTCTATAAATGAGACCCGGTTCTGATCCTGAACTCTTTCAGTCTTTGTGGCGTTCATTTTTACTCCGCCAGGGAACGCCGCGGAGTTATGTGACGATTGGCGTATGTTTGTCTGTCCATCTGTTAGCAACATTACTCAAAAACAGACCAACGGATTTGGATGAAATTTTCAGGGAAGGTCAGAAATGACACAAGGACCAAGTGATTGGATTTTGGCAGTGATGCTTCTTATAGTCTGGATCCATGGATTTGCTACAGATTTCTGTATCATTGTGAGATAGCAGCATGGCGTCACTGTAACCATGACAACAAGTGAACACTACATCAGCTGCCTGCTGACGATCACATGATTGTGATCCTACTACAAATCCACCGCTGAGGACTTATCAGGACTTATCTGTCGTAAACGATACAAGGAGCAATTGATTAAATTGGGGGGGTGTTTCTGGGTCCCATCAATTCCAGCCACCCGCTACTTACAGGGGGTCCTTGACTCACAGCGGAATTCCGTTCCAATGGCGCAACGTAACATGATTTTCACTGTAAGTCAGAACTCACATACTGTACATAAGTACCTGTGTCACTGACCTACGCTAACACAGTGGCAAAATAATCATCTCTCAGTTGGTGTTTTGCCCTTTTCCGTACGTTTCCATGGAAATGGCTTTACTTTTCTTCGAAGCACTGCCATCAGAAGAGTCTGACTTACACTTGGGAGCCATAATCAAGGGCAAAAAGTTTCCGAAAAAACACAAACGAAAGAAAGCACAATCTAAGGTCTAAGCCGCCTTTGTAGCGTCATCTGCTCCACTCGGCACCTAGTTCCCACACAAAATTAGTTTTAACGTCACAAATAGCGTTTCTTAATAAATTTATGGGAGATGGCGACGTAACCACGAAATGTTGTCGGTTGAGGACGTCGTAAATCGAGAATCTGCTGTATTTAGGTCATGCAATTCAGTATCCGTACAAAACGTAAGCATGCATAACACATACCTGTGCTCAGCGCAGGTCATTTGGTTTGTGGGTACATCTATATTAAACGGACATATTCTATGGTGCCGTGATTTCTGATCATCAATAACTAATAAACAAATGCTGCATTTCTAAAATGCCGTATGGGGGAATGTGCAGCCTTGGAGGAGGACGGCTCTCTGAGTGCTTTTCTAGTTTCTGAATGTTCTGCTGCAGTTTGCGTGAAACATCTGAGCTCAGACATCGTCAACCTGAAACCGAAGCAGCTTTTTCTGCTTCCTGCATGTTTACGCTCACGGTTTTAATTTTCTCTGTTCCTCTGCTGCATCGCCTGAATAATTAATCGCTCGTCATAAATCATTGAGGAGGAAACGACTCGGATGGGAGAAGGAAAAGTTTGTTCTGAAATCTGATGCAAACACCAGAGTGGATGGAGCGGCTGGTTTCTCTGAGGACAGACGAGCATTTTAGATCCTTTAAAGTGATAAAGGAGGAGGCTAACGCTGCGTTCAGGAGTCGGCGGAGGCTTCAGGAGCTGCCGGTTTGGAGGCAACGGTGGTGAAATGTTTGCCAAAGTCCTCAGTGGAGCTAAAAGCCGCCACTTCGCTCCTAACGGCTGCTGGAAGGGAGCATGTGGAAGCAGCAGCATCTATCTTTTAACAGGCTCCAGAATGAAGTCTAATGACGGTTATATAACTGTTCCCCTTCAAGGCTCGCGCTGCAATTCATTGCATAATATTAGCGTTGTTGCTACTCCTTTTTAAAACGGTGTTTTTGTGTGGAGGCGGACTGCAGCCTGCCTCGTCCTTCAGGCTGTAAGGTGGAAATGTGGAAAACACCTCAAAACTGAACACGAGTGTTTCAGTCTCAAACTGTCATTTATTCACATAAATGTTAAAGTATAAGATAAGCTGCAATAAAACACACAGAAAATTAATATTCTTCCTGCATTCTGCGTTTTTTGCCATGTACTTCAATATATGTAATGTCATTTTATTAATATCTGCTTGAAATTTAACCCCCTGAACTTCAAAATCCAAAAGCAGGTTTAAAAGGCATGTTGTCATTTAAAAATAAATCACAGAAATTCCTCCAGAGCTAGAAACTGTAAAAACAAGAAAAAACAGTCCTTGAATGAATCATGTGAGATGTGCAGTCCGGTCAGGAAAATTAATCAAATCTAACCATAAAATTGTTCAAAAACTCACCAGAAATGAACATCAGTTTGCTATAATTGCCAAAAAAACTCATACTTCCACTCACAACGTGCATAAAATATGTATCTTATGTTATCTAAACGATCACATTCAGTCTTTAAGGTTTAAATGCAGAAAACACCTCAAAACTGAATATGATATTTGAGTGTTTGAGTCACAAACTGTCATTTATTCATAAAAACATAAAAAAGATAAGTTGCAATAAAAACACACAGAAAATTAATATTTTTCCTATATTCTGTATTTTTTGCCTCCTACTTCAATATCTGTGATGTCGTTCTATTAGCTGCTTGATTTTCAACTCTCTGAACTGCAAAACCCGCCAATTCAATTCAATTTTATTTATATAGCGCCAATTACAGTCAAATTGTCTCGAGACGCTTTACAGAACCCATATGCCTGACAGCCATATTCCTAGAAATGAGAGCTGCACCAGCCAAAGTGGGATGGATGCCGTCTCTCCTAATCAGACCAGGTTTTCCCCAGAAAGAGCTCTAATTGTCTATAAAGCCAACGTCGTTTGCAGTACACCACGTAGACACCCAGCGGCGAAACGATGCCATACGGCTAAACATATCATGGTCAGATCAGGCAGGGGTCCAGAGAAAACTACGGAGTCCGACATGGTTCTGGCAAAGTTACACACCGATGCCACACTAACTTTGGTGACCTCCGTTGGCGTAACCGGGTGTCATTACCGCCGACGTGAATAACAATCTTACTGTATTTACGATTATCTTTAGCCAGCAGTTTCAAATTTGCTTCTATGTCGCCCGCTCTGGCCCCTGGGAGGCATTTTACTATAGTCGCTGGTGTCGCTAGCTTCACGTTTCTGACTATGGAGCTGCCAATGATCAGAGTTGGTTTCTCAGCAGGTGTGTCATTGAGTGGGGAAAAACGATTAGAAACGGGAAGCGGTTTGTGGTGTGCCGAGACAGCGGGCTTGAGCTTAGGACTACGTTTCCTACGAACTGTTACCCAGCTACCCTGACTTCCCGGCTGCTCGGGAGCTGCTAGGGGACGGCTAGCAGAAGCTACACTAGCAGCTATGCTATTGCGGTCCGCACCGGCTAAGGGGGCCTGGCTAACAGCTAGCGGGGTGTTTTCCATGGTGCGGAGCCGCGCTTCCAATTCAGAGAGCCTCGCCTCCAAAGCTACAAACAGACTGCATTTATTACAGATATCGTTATCACTAAAGGAGGCAGAGGAGTAACTAAACATGTGACACACTGAGCAGGAAAGAGAAGGAGCGGAAGAGGGAGAAGCCATGCTAACTGCTAAGTGCTAGGCTAGCGGACAGAGATAACAGATTAACTTAGAATTAAGTACTCAGAAGGTGCTTGAAGAAAACGAGTGTATGTTACGATTCAAATATTACCGCGACACACAGATTTAATAAATATCAAATTAGATGGAGTGGATAAGCTACAACAGTCACAGAACACAGCGGTACAACAGGAAGTGACGCAATACGCTCACCGTAACGTCAGATGTCAGCAGTAGTTCACGTCATACAACCTCCTATACGTCTATCTTAAGAAAAAGGTTGTATTTGAATTAACATTTTTTTTATAAAGGTTGACATTGTTGCTTTTCACAAATAACCAAGTAAAAAAAAACAGTCTTTTTTGTGTCATTTTTTTCAGCAAGTCTCATCAGCATCCACTAAACAAAACAGGATACTAATTAACACAATTTATATTCACATCTTGTCTTCTGCAAACATTCAACACAGTGTCAGTTCAGAGTCCAGTTTCATCAACACCTGAACAAAACACCACAGTAATACAGTGGTCCTTGTTCTCCTTCTCCAGCAGATTTAAAAGCCTTGTTGTCATTTAGAAAAATCACAGAAATTCCTCAATTTATCTGAGCAAGAAAGTGTAAAAACAAGAAAAAATGGCAGATTCTTCACTTTCCAATGGTCTTTGAATGAATCTTGTGTTTATTATAATTTATTTATTATAATTGGCAATAAAATCTAATTTCCCCTCACAAGGAGCATAAAATATGTATCTTATGTTATCTTGAAGATCACATTCAGTCTTTAAGGTTTAAATGCAGAAAACACCTGAAAACTAAACATGATATTTGAGTGTTTGAGTCTCCTATTGTCATTTATGAATATAAGCATCAAAATTATAAGATAATCTGCAATAAAACACAGAAAAATGTATATTCTTCCTATATTCTGCATTCTTTTGCCTCTTAAGACAGTATGTCATGTTGTTTTATTAATATCTGCTTGATTTTTAACTCTCTGAGGCCCAAAACCCACCAGCAGATTTAAAAGGCATGTTAATTATTTAATAAATGAACAAAATTACACCATTTATCAGTGCCAGGAACTGTAATAACAAGAAAAAATGTCAGATTTCTGACTTTCCGAGGGTCCTTGAATGAATCATAACCTGCATTAACAAGAACAGATAGATACCGCCTCGTTTACCTGCTCCACAGAGTCCTGAAGGCCTCCGTCCGGTGTGCATCCAGTCCCTCTTCATCCTCTGCACCAGTCGCATCGCCGTCATCGACACCTCGTGGTTCTTCTCACCAAACTCCAGCAGCTGAGCGAAGCGAGGAATATACAGGCAGGGGTCTGGTGGAGAGAAGACAGAGGGTTTAACTTAAAATCTTCTTTTAGTTTCCCTCATAAACCAGTTTTCTGTCCGTTAATAACTACTATAAAACAAACAGCTGCAGAGGATTTAGGAACATTTTCAGTTTAGTCTCTAAATGAGCTGCAGTAAGAAGAGACGTCAGGACACTAATCCAGAAGTTACCGATTTTACAAAAGCTTTGACAACCCATTTCTGTAGTATTTTAAAAGTTTTATTGTCTTTTTTAGAACATTTAAATGTTAACTTCTGCACCCTAAAACCCATCATCTAGTTTAAAAAGTTGTTTAATCCGAAAAAAAACACCAAAATGACAGTTTTTCAGCGCTAGAAACTATAAAAATTTGTCTGATTTTTAACTTTCCAACAGTCCTTGAACTACTCACCTGTGACCTGACATGATGTTGAAAAAAAAAAACAAATCTAAGCTTAATCTCGAAGCAGATTATGAGGAAAAAACTAAGTATTTCATGCTTCTCTTCAAGGGAAATTTGATCCAGCTGTTTCGGCTGAACTGCAGGCAGTGTTTAAGCAGTAAAATATCTATAATATATAAAGTTACCTTTTTATTTATTTATTTTTTACACTCGTGAGTACCTGGATAAATCCATGTTGATTCCAGGTTTATTAATTTTTCTGTAACATTAAAAATCCCTGAAATCAGTGAAAAATGAGCCACAGAGTAAAAACGTAACTGGAGAGGGGAAAAAAAAAACCACCCAGAAACTGTTAAATTAGATTCCATAGCATGTTAGAATTGTGTTTGTGTCCAGACTGTCTCCTGGTAAAAGCAGGTGTTGCTGATATATTTATTTTCCCATAAAGTTTCTGATAAAGGTCACCGTGTCTCAGAGATATTTGAGCAGCAGAAGGTTAAAAACATGAGCTTCTAGTTGGAACATTTCCACTCAAATCCTTCGTCAAGGTGAGAAAAGCTGGACGACTCAGAAGCAGGCTGCTTCAGGTGAAGTCGTGCTAAATGCTAATCCTGCCGCCATCCAGTGGAGCTCATTAGCAGCCAGAACGAGGACACTGGTTTTACTGGGAAGCTCACAGGTGGTGCTGAGGGGAAATCTGACTCATTAAAGACAGTTAAAGAAAGGGCAGAAAAAAGAGAATGACTGCAAAAACAAACAAAACAAGCACAAAGAGACAAAGAATGTCCACATATATGCACAAAATAACAACATAGATGTAAAAAATGACAAGAAGATATAAAATGATAACAAAAAGGCAAAAAGTTACCACAAAGGCACAAAATATACATAAAATACAGAAAATTAATAAAACAGAGGCACAAAATGACCACAAAAACACACTAAACAACTGCAAAGGCACAAAATGACCACAAAAAACACTAAACAGCTACAAAGGCACAAAATGACCACAAAAACACTATATAAATAAATAAATGTACAAAATGATGAAAAAAATGTCCCAAAAAAACCCATAAAAGGCACACAAAACATACACATAGATGTATGAAATTACTATAAAGACTGAAAACTTGCATTTTTTGAAGAAAATATGCTTTTTAAATGCTGCAGCAGGTGTTCCGAGGTTTGATCTGATTATTTTCTGAGTTAAAAATGTCGTCTAATAGGAGAGGAGGCTTTGATTTTGTTGTGTTTTTGAATAAAAAACATGTAAAATAAAATGATTTTGATGAAAAACCACAACATTAAGCTTAAATTCTATTAATTTTTCTAGCAAAACTGCACATTGGCCAATGTAAAATCTGATGATTTTCTTTTTTTTTTTTTTTAAATAATAATACATGGTGAAGTGACTGTGGTGAAGTACAATAGTAAGCCTAAATATTATATATATATAAATATATATATAAATATATAAATATATATATAAATATATATATATATATATATATATATATAAATATATAAATATATATATATATATATATATATATATATATATATATATATATATATATATATATATATATATATATATATATATATATATATCATGGCATGACGAAAATATAAACAGCTTCCACTGGACGGTGCAGGAATGATTAAAAAAAAAATGTGGCAGGTGTTGGGGTTCTGAGGTTTGATCTGATTATTTTCCGAGTTAAAAATGTCATCTAATAGGAGAAAATGCTTTTATTTTGTTGTGTGTTTGAATAAACGTAAAATAAAATGACTCTGACAACATATGTCAATATTAAGGTTAAATTTAGTTGGAATTTTCCCAACAGGATTACAGATGATTAGTTCAAAGACTGTCAGAATGTTGTTTTCACACTTTCTGCTTCTGATAATTGGTGTAATTTTTTTTTTTTCACCTCTCTGGGGTTCGGAGGGTTAATAATGAAATTAGGAGGAATCCTGTTTCCACTGCAGACAAAAACTAAAGTTTCGTGCTCCGACTGTGACGGCAGAGTTGAATATCTTTGAAGTCTCCGGTTGGAGAGCGGTCCAGTGGAAAGCTGGTAATCAGATCCAGGCCGATCCCTTCCCCCCTCACCGTGTAATGATACCTCTGCAGAGCTGGTCATCGCCGAGCAAAACCAGGCTGAGAAAATAAAAAATCCACCCAAATCCTCCTCCTCTGTCGAGTGTAATCAATCTGCGGCGCTCAAACAGCCCAGGAGTCATTCTGTGATGGAGTGCTGCATTTCACCTTTTTCGTGTACCCACTTTCCCTCGACCTGCCTCACCTACATTCCCCAAAATTACTTCGACCACCTCCGGAGAAGGGCCGCAAACTTTCTCCTTTCAATCAGCCGAGGGAGCAGAGCCGCACGAATAGCATTAAAGTTTTGTCACTCAGAGGGAAGCTGCTCCAAAACCCAAAACTACAACCGACTCTGGTCCGTAGAGGGAACAGAAACAAGTCTCACAGTTTCATCTTCTCCAATAAATTTAGTTTAATAAACAACAGCGCTGCAAAGAGACACAAAACCTAATTACACTTTAGATTAGTGAATTACACTCTGATGTTCAGCTCCACTGAGATGAAACATTCAGACATGAGGTCATTTTGTCTGTTTGGTCGGTTTTCTGCAGGAATAACAAAGATACACCAAAAAATATATCAGAGTATAATTAAATCTACACAGGAGTAAAAGATGCATTGATTTGTGCTCAAACACACATGTAGAGACATAAAACAAACCCAAAGGTACACAAAATATACCACAAAAATGCACTAAACAACAACAAAGAGACACAAAATAACCATAGGGACACAACAAAGAAACATAAATAGACAAAAAATGACCAAAAAGAGACAAAATGACAACAAAGACACATAAAACATCCACATAGACAAATCCAAAATTACTCGGAGACACAAAACAATCATAAAGAGACACAAAATGATCCTAAACAGGCACAAAACCACAACGAAAAACAAAATGAGAACAAACTGAAAAGATGAGACTTATGACTAAAAAGAGACAAAACATTAGAAAATAGACACGAAACAACCACACAAAGACAAAAAAGAGAAGTAGAGATGATGAAAAAGAGACAAAAAAAAATAGTGACAAAAATGAAAACAACAATCTGAATCTTTCCAGAACCCACAAAGGGTGCAGCAAAATAATCAAAACAGAAAAACATTATCATAAAGTGACACAAAACAATCACAAAGAGACACAAAATAACAAGAAAGAGACACGAAAAGATGCAAAATGCCTAAAAAGACACATAAAATGACCAAAAAGACACATAAAATGACCAAAAAGACACAAAAATGACTGCAAAAACACATAAAACAACTTCAGTGAGAGAAAAAACAAACACAAAGATATGAAAAACGACTGAAAAACACACAAAAAAGCAAACAAAATGATTATAAAGAGGCATGAAAAGACGCACAATGCCGTAAAAGAGAAATAAAATGGCCACAAACAAACAAAATGATTATAAAGAGACACAAAATGATAAAAACAATCACATGCCAAATAAAACAAACTTAGAGATAAAAAATGACAGTAAAAATGCACAAAACAAACTCAGAGACATAAGCATCTACATAGATGCAGAAAATTACCAAAAAGAGGCAACAAATAAACACAATGAGACACAAAACAACCACAAAGAGATGAAAAAAATGACCAAAAAACACACTAAACAACCACCAACAGACACAACGATAATGAAAAGACACAAGACGACAACAAAGTGACAGGAAAGAGACACAAAAGGACTGTAAAAAAAATAATAAAACAACCAGAAAGAAACGCAAAATGACCAAAAAACACACATAATAATAAAATAGAAACAAAACAAGCACATGGACACACAAAACAAACTCGAAGAGACACACAAAATGACCACAAGGAGAGACAAAATGAGAAAATTTAGATAAACTCAGAGACACAAAAGGACGGGAGAAAACAAATAAAACAACCACAAAGAAATGCAAAATGACAGGAAAAAAAAGAAAAAAACATGAACAAACAAAACATATTTAAAGAGAGACTAAATGACCACAAAGAGACAATAAATGACAAAATAAACACAAAACAAACTCAAACAGATATAAAATGACTACAAAGAAACACAAAATGACAAATTATACACAAAACAACCACAAACAGACACCAAATCCCACTAATAGATGGAAAATGACCACAAAAACACACAAAACCACAAGACAAAATGATTATAAAGAGACACAAAATGACAAAATATGCACAAAAAAACTCAGACAGACACAGAATGACTGTAAAAACACCTAAAACAACAGGAAAGAGACGCATTATGGAGCTAAAACCCCTATTAAAGCCCCTCTATCAGAAGGTGTCCGGGTTCCCCCCTCGGTCCTCCGCCTCCACTGTCTCTGGATCCGGCCCTGCTGCTCAGCGGCAGGGGGCGGAGTCAGCCCGTCTGTCCGGTGACGCACTCTGCGGAGCTGCTGGGGGCGGTGCTTCTCTCCTGCTGACGTCGGCGCGGGGCGTAGATCTCATTGGTCCTCGGCGAGCCCTGGGCGTCCGAGAAGATCACGACGAAAAAGAAAAATCTGAAAAAATAGAGCGGAGCCGAAAAAGTCTGACAAATGAGTGTTTACGGCGGAGGAGGACGGAGGCAGCGGGGCAGCGCAGCGGGCTTCTGGTCGGTGGACAGCCGGTGAAACACGGACTAATACCGGTGAGGATTATCTCCGGCCTGCGGGAGGAGCAGCGGCGACTCACCGGATTAACACACTCGCTGGAAAAGGGAAAACAGGCGACGCTCGGCGGACGTTCCTCGGTCCGGGAGGATGAGCTGACCGCCAGGGAACCGAGCGAAAGTGTTTGCGGTCGAAGTTGGACGCGGAGGAGGGAAGCGACTCCACCGGGCCTGGACGGATTTTACATGTCGGAGGGTAAACTTGGCTGTCGGTGCCGTTTTAAAGCGGCGTTATAGGAGCGAATTACCAGAAACCGTCCGCCGTCGCTCCGTCCGTGTCGACCCCCGAAGCGAGTCCGCTCACCGGGAACTAACGCGAAGCAGCCCGGTCTCTTGTGCCGATGCCAACGGCAGACTGCAGGTTGCTCCATCATGGCCGGATCATGAGGTGTCTCACGTACCTCCTGCTACTTCCAGAAACCCTGAAAAAGTCCAAGAAGCTGCCGGGCAGGCTGCCGGTCTGTTATGAGATCCTGACTCTGTCCCTGTCGAGCAAGAAGAAGCAGCAGCAGAAGGAGAAGATGGCTGCGGAGCTGTACCCCGCCAACACCAACAACACCAACCTGGCCAACGGCACCACGGTGGCGGACACGGAGAAGACCAAGGAGGCGCCGGTGTGTCAGGCGAGCAGCAGCAGCAGCAGCAGCTCGGCGACCACCCCGACCACCCAGCAGAACATCAACAACAACAACGTAGACCCACCCAGCTGGCAGTGCAGCCACCCCACACTCAGAGAGAGGTACCGGATCCGTCTGTAAAAATGGCACAAATGTCCACCAAAGTGGCTCAAAGTCTTAATAAAGTCACAACAGCTCAGTACGGAGAGTTTGCAATGAGGAAAAGCTGCAGAGAGGCTTCTATCTGGAACTATTCCTCCAGGATCTGGCGAAAATAACACCTGCTGGATATGTCTGAAATGATGCAGGTGTAGGCTCAGTTCAAGACGACAAAAAACAAACACTAGGTCCATAAAATGTTAGAAAAATAAGGTGAAAAATGCTTCAGTGTCTCCCAAGATGACAAATTTAGTACACAACCCAAAGGTAATCAGTTTACTGCAATTAAAGTGGAAATAAACCTGAAAATATTCTCATTTAAGAACTACTAGGTCTAAAAAATGTTAGAAAAAAGGTGAAAAATGTCCATCAATGTCTCCCAAGATGACTAATTTAGTCCACAACCCAAAACTAACCAGATTACTGCAATAGAAGAGAATGGAAACCAGAAAATATTCACATTTAAGAACTATTTGGTCTATAAAATTTTAGGAAAAAAGTAAAAAATATCTCTCATTGTCTCCCAAGATGGCAAATTTTGTCCACAACCCGAAGATAGTTTGCTGCAATTAAAAAGGAAATAAACTAGAAAATATTCACATTAAATAACCATTTGGTGTATAAAATGTCACAAGATGAAAATTGTCCATTAGTGTTTCCCAAGATGACAAATTTAGTCCACAAACCAAAGATAATCTAATTTACTTCCATATCTCTCCAGGAGGAAAGAAAGAAGGAACATATTCATATTTGGGAACCATTTGATCTATAAAAGGTCAGAAAAAAGGTGAAATTTGTCCATTAATGTTTCCTAAGATGATACATTTAGTCCACAACCTGAAGTTAATCAGTTTACCGCAATTAAAGAGAAAGAAACCAGAAAATATACTCATTAAAGAACCATTTGGAGAATAAAATGTCAGGAAAAAGGGTGAAAAATGTCTCCTATTGTTTCTCAAGATGAGAAATTTAGTCAACAACTCAAAAATAATCAGTTTACTGCAATTAAAGATGGAAGAAACCAGAAAATGTACTCATTAAAGAACCATTTGAAGTATAAAATGCCAGCTTAAGATAACAAAACCAAACATTTGGTCCATAAAATGTTAGAAAAGAGCAGAAAAATGTCCACTCGTGTTTCTTAAGATGGTCCACAGCCCAAAGATAATCGGTTTACTGCAATAGAAGAGGACAGAAACCAGAAAATATTCACATTAAAGAGCCATTTGTTCCATTAGATGTGAGAATAAAAGTTGAAAAATGTCTCTTTGTTTCCAAGTTAACAAATTTTGTCCAGAACCTAAAATGATAGTTGACTGCAACAGAGGAAAGAAACCAGAAAATTTTCACATTAAGAAGCTAAAATCACAGAATTTAGACTGTTTTTCACTCAAACTGGTTGATCAATGATCAGAGAAGTTGCTGATTAATTTAATAGTTAACAATGAATTGATTAACCTTTGGTTGTTGTTTATTCTAACAAACCAATTGTGTTGCTACAGATTAATAACCCGTGTTTTCTAAATGTCTTGTTTTGTCCACAAGATTTTCTGTTTAAAATCATCAAGAAGTAAAAGAACTAGAAAATATTCACATTTAAGAAGTTGAAATCAGAGAATTTTGACGTTTTTTCTTTTAAAAAAATGACCCAAACTGATTATTTGTTCGTCAAAATAGTTGATTAATCGATTAATGGCTGCAGCTTTAGTGATAACATGACTGGGAAAAGCAAAAAAGTGCAATAAAACCACTACAGTAAGCAGCTAGCATCAGCTGTAGTCGCCTACATTTGGACTATTCCTGCTTTATAAATAGCTAAAAATGCTACATTTCTGCTTGCATGCTAACTGTGTGAGTAATCAATCAGCTGTTTTGTAGCCTGACATGGCACGAGCCCTTGAATGTTAATCGTTTCTGTTTTTAGCTACATATCATTTGTTGATTTGCCAAAACCAGACATTTAAAAATGTCGCCATGCGCTGGAAACTTGTGATAGATCACGTTAAAACTGACATTTTTTCCCCCCAATAACAGGCCGACTGATTAATTGGGAACGCAGCAAGTCGTCCTCTGCAGCTCTTCCACTGTGAAAATAACCAGTGTCTCCAGGCAAACGCAGTGTGGGAGGACTGGGTGTTATACAATAATAAAAACAATGGAAAAAAAACCTGCTGCTCTGCTCTTTCAGGAACGCCCTGATGTTCAACAACGAGCTGATGGCCGACGTCCACTTCATCGTCGGGCCTTTGGGGGGATCGCAGAAGGTGCCGGCGCACAAGGTAAACAAACAAACGGCCGGTCTAACTTTAAACGTGTTCACAGGGAAGCTGTTTGTAAAAGACGAGCTCCTGCTGCTGTGTTGAACTCCTCTGACGCATGTTTCCTCCTCCCTCCCTCCCAGTATGTGCTGGCCGTGGGAAGCTCGGTCTTCTGTGCCATGTTTTACGGCGATCTGGCGGAGGAGGAGTCCGAGATCCATATCCCAGATGTGGAACCTGCTGCTTTTCTAATTCTGCTGAAGTAAGCCACTCGCCGTTCGCCCCTCACGCGAGCCAACCAGAAGCAGAGATGACAAGCGCAGTCAGTGTCACTTCAAAGCGTATTATTACTCATCCAAAGCTGAGCAGAGGCGAATGCCAAAATGCTGCGAGCGCCAGAGAGCAGAGGCAGCAGCTCTGTAATTGCTGGTTTTCTCAGCGCTCTTTGTTCAAGTAGAAACAGACTAGTAGTTATAAATATCGCTGCCTTTTGTCGCTCGTTCAGGAGCTTTGGCTTAAGACTTTTGGGCCTTTTGGAGAAGTCGTCATTCAATCCTCTCTGGGATAAAAGACATGATCGTTTCTTTTTTTTCCATTTGGAAATTTAGTCCACAACCAAAAAAAATTCAGTTTACTGAAATAGAAAAGGAAAGAAACCAGAAAATATACTCATTAAAGAACTGTTTGGTGTATAAAATGTTAGGAAAAAGGTGAAAAATGTCTCACATTGTTTGTCAAAATGAGAAATTTAGTCTACAACTCAAAAATAATCAGTTTACTGCGATTGAAGATGAAAGAAACCAGAAAATGTTCTCATTAAAGAACCATTTGGTGTATAAAATGTCAGTTCAAGATAACAAAACCAAACATTTGCTCCATAAAATGTCAGAAAATGGCTTGTTTTGCAAATAATCCTC
Source organism: Amphiprion ocellaris (assembly GCF_022539595.1). Classification (NCBI taxonomy): domain Eukaryota; kingdom Metazoa; phylum Chordata; class Actinopteri; family Pomacentridae; genus Amphiprion; species Amphiprion ocellaris. Next base: position 29,437,569 of record NC_072785.1, on the reverse strand, counting down.
TTCATCTTCCATTTTGCTGGAGCTCATACGTTGCTCATATTGCGTCTTTTTACTGGTTATAATGAAGAAGTATCTGATCTGTGTCCACATCAGTGTCAGGAGGTTTGGTTTTTTCTAATTTAAGGCTCTTCTCCTTCCTCCAGGTACATGTACAGCGATGAGATCGACCTGGAGGCGGACACGGTGCTGGCCACCCTGTACGCTGCCAAGAAGTACATCGTCCCGGCGCTGGCCAAAGCCTGCGTCACCTTCCTGGAGACCAGCCTGGAGGCCAAGAACGCCTGCGTGCTGCTGTCCCAGAGCCGCCTGTTCGAGGAGCCCGAGCTGACGCAGCGCTGCTGGGAGGTGATCGACGCCCAGGCCGAGCTGGCGCTGCGGTCCGAGGGCTTCTGCGAGATCGACCTGCAGACGCTGGACATCATCCTGCGCAGGGAGACGCTCAACACCAAGGAGGTGGTGGTGTTCGAGGCAGTCATGAACTGGGCGGCGGCGGAGTGCAAGAGGCAGGGATTAGGGCCGACCACCCGCAACAAGAGAGAGGTGCTGGGCAAGGCGCTGTTCCTGGTGCGGATCCCCACCATGAGCCTGGAGGAGTTTGCCAACGGGGCGGCGCAGTCCGACATCCTGACACTGGAGGAGACACACAATGTGTTCCTGTGGTACACGGCGGCTAAAAAGCCCCAGCTGGACTTCCCTCTGACCGCCAGGAAGGGCCTGGCTCCTCAGAGGTGCCACCGCTTCCAGTCCTCGGCCTACCGGAGCAATCAGTGGCGCTACCGCGGCCGCTGCGACAGCATTCAGTTCGCGGTGGACAAGAGGATCTTTATCGCCGGTCTGGGGCTGTACGGGTCGAGCGGCGGCAAAGCCGAGTACACCGTGAAAATCGAGCTGAAGAGACAGGGGGTGACCCTGGCGCAGAACCTCACTAAGTTTGTGTCGGACGGGTCGAGCAGTACGTTTCCGGTGTGGTTCGAGCATCCGGTCCAGGTGGAGCAGGACGCCTTCTACACGGTGAGCGCCGTGCTGGACGGCAACGAGCTGAGCTACTTTGGCCAGGAGGGCATGACGGAGGTGCAGTGTGGGAAGGTGACATTTCAGTTCCAGTGCTCCTCAGACAGCACCAACGGCACCGGAGTCCAGGGAGGACAGATCCCAGAGCTGGTGTTCTACGCATGAGCTGCAGGCGGATGTTTCCTCCCAGCCTTCAACGTAATGTAGCATTAAAGACACTTGAGTAATGTCACTAAATGGCCTGGCTAGTTCTCTGAGAGACTATTTTAAAAAGCGATGGAGCTGTCGTTTTATCTTATTTAATTTAATGTTATTTTTTTATTTAAAAAGCTGATTTAACGTTATTTGCTCCGACGCTTGTGTTCGAGGGCTGCGGCTGCTGTAGAAACAACATTAATACAGTGATCTGTGGTTATGTAATCACGCTGAGCTCCACAACTGGAACAAGTAGGGACTGCTTCAAATTGTGTAATGGCAAGTCTATATAGGATGTTGTTACTATAGTCCAAAGCAGCAATATTACACGAGGAGCAAACTTTATGTAGTGTTATTATTCTAAATGCAAAAAAAAAAGAAAAAACAAGTAGAAATCTCGTTGAGTTGTTTTGCACTTGAGAGGACGGCCTCAGAAACGTTGTGTCTTTTTGTAAAATACAATTTAACTGTTAACAGCTTGATGCTGTTAGAGACCAGATGTGTTCTGTACAAGAATGCTTATACACCTGACGATGAAACATAAAGGTTATAATGTGATCCAACATGCAGATGTCACATCGTTATGTTGTCTGGGAGAGGGATGGGGATTAGAGGGGCTGCAGCGCCCTCTGGTTACTACAGGAGGAACTACAGCCAGCTTTTATGGAAACAAGGAGCCTTGATGGATTAATGGAGGGTCTAATGGGCAGAACTCCAGGGGCTGAGGGTTCAAGAGGGCCCTCTGGTCATTTTTCATGTGCACAACTCTTGCTGGAAGTCATAGAGCTCAACGTTTCTTTTCACGACCTTCACATATCTGCTGAATCAGAGCTCGATCTGACATTCATTTTCAGATTTTAGCTGCACTGTGCACATTTAGAAGACAGTAAATCTAAATTAAAATGAACAAAACACAATATGTCAGATGTATTTGACATGCAAACTGCAGTTCAGTTTTATGGAAACATGGAGCTTCTGCAGCTCTGGATGGATTAATGGAGGGGTCTAATGGGCAAAATTTCAGTGGACAAGGGTTCAGAGAGGCTTTAAGGTCTTTAAAAGTGAACATTTCTTGCTTGAAATTTATAGAGCTTAAAATTTTTCATCCTGATCCTCAAATATCTGCTGAAGCAAAGCTTGATCTGACATTTATTTTCATAATTCAGTTCATTTTCACCTGATTCAACTGCACTGTGCACAGAGTCAGTACGTCTAAATAAAAATTAAAAAAACACAATATTTCAGATATATCGGACATGCAAAGCTCTGCTTGACAAAAGTAGACCCTATATCAGCAGCTTCCTGTAATATTTTAGTGTATTATATCAGTATTTTGCCTGATTTCTGTGGAGAGGAGTTACTGTGTGGATTTGCGGTGGCAAGGAGGAGTCATGTCCACTATAAAACACTATTTTTCCATGTTTGCAGCACAGCTAAGACTAAAAGTTGTTGTAAATGTCATGATTATAACCTCATTTAGTCTTTCTGAGAGTTAAACCTAGCAAAAATGAAACGGGTGCAGTTTTCACCTGTTTCAGGTCCAACTCGACCACTAAAACGGAAGAATCAGTGAGTTAAGATGATAAAAACTTTGTTTTGCCTCAATGTTGCGAGACGCTGCACAAATGATGCTGCAGGATGAGTCAGAATATTTGTGCAGCTTTGGTTTTATCCCGTCTTTTTAATCTGCAGCAGCCCTTTAATTCATCCATTCAGCAAACATACCAAACGTTCTGCTTTGATTTTCTCTGTTTTATATCATTTCAAATAAACATCTTTTGGATTATTGGTTGGAAAAGACACAGAACATACAGACAAAATAACTGAAATCCCATCTGAGGCAGTTCTTTTGCTCCCGTCACATTTTTCCTCACTGAGGGCTCATTTTTCACTGCAATATAAAGTCCTCTATGGAAACAGAACAACCATGAAGGAGAGAAAACTCAGAAATGTCTTCTGTCACTATGATAGAAAACATTTTTCAAAGTGTCCATGTGTTTTAAACAATGGAAGAAATGGTAGCTCTACATATTACAGATATTTTCCTACTTACATTTTTACAACCTCTAAAAGTCTCAGCGTTTCTCACTACTCTGCTCAGATCTAGACAGATGTTTCACCGTGCTGAAAGTATCTTTGAAATTGTTCAAAATTCCCAGAAACTAGTTCAAACTGACTCCAGATTTGCTCAAAATGACACTTTTTGAGTAATTATGGACAATTAGAGGTATTCTGGAAAACAATTTAGTTCATCATCTGTAGAAAGATGTTTCTCCATGCTGAATGTATCTCCAACAACTTGCTCCTCTGTTCACTGTTTCTGAGCCATGCTGCATTTATTTATTGATCCAGTAGGTTGGATTTTCCTCTCAGTCTCTCTGTGGAAATACTGCCTGCTGTTCAACTCAAAAAATCTGATTTTTTTTTTTTTTTTACCTCTGATGGAGTCATGGCTTCTTGGTTGCGTGAAGGAACACTGAATTGTTTTTCTTACTATTTTTGGCGATTTGTTGAAAGATACAGGTAGAATAATTTGACTTTAATGAAAAATCACAAGTTTTAAGTTATTTCTGGCAAATTTTCTTGATTGAACCACACATTACACATGACACTTTTAAGGACCATCAGAAAGCTAAAAATCAGACAATTTTTCCTATTTTTACAGTTTTGGTGTGATTTTGGTGTTTTGTTTTTTTTCAAGAAGAAAACATGTCCTTTAAACCTGCTGGTGGATTTTGGGGTTCAGACATTTAATCCACTGATTATTTTCTGGGTTAATCATGTTGTCTAATAGCAGAAAACATTAGAATCCAAAACGATACCTTAAAGTGTAAAAACAACTGGCTATAATTTTAAATATTTTACTTTTACAAGAACGCAAGATGATAAAAAAGCAAATTGTCAGATTTTGGTGGATGTTTTGATGAGATATCATGGTGTTAAGATAATTTTTGGCTATTTTTCGTAACCTATGATATCATTTTGGAGATTTTTTTGAGAAGGAAACACGTCTTTCCAACCTGCTGGTGGGTTTTCTGGTTCAGAGGGTTTAAAATAATTTGTAGCTGCAGCTCTTTTATAATAATTTATCCACATACTCTGCATTAAATATGAAGTAGGAGGCACATTTAAAGAGAAAAAAGGTGGAGTTTAGTACCTATAGCTGGAGCGTTGATGCAGAGCTCTTGGGCCAGAACGAGGAAAGTTTTTCCCAAGACGTAGACGTTGACCTGCAGAAGAAGATGAAGAACACAATGAGTTAAAGTGTGGATGAAGACAACTTTGATTTGTGTGACTCTTTAACTTCAGCAGAGCTTCATCTGGATCTGAAACACGGCCGTTTGTTGCATCAGCGGCAGGCGAAATGTTCCCGTTACATAATTCACCCGAAGGTCGCGGAACATTTCGCCTCAATATGTGTGATTAAAAGCTGAGCTTCGATGGGATTTGAGGGTTTCCTCCAAATCCATTAATTTCTAATCAAAATATCTGCAGCTCCTGATCGATTTCTTTCCCAACCGGAGGTTTAACCTCACAGCTCTCTGCAGTTTCAGTGTATTTCTGGTGTTTTCTCTTTATGTTGAGGTGACTCCTGTGACCTTCCTGGATCTAAATGGAGGTTTATTTTTATCAGCACACATCAGCACAATAATAACACGGGGTTTCAAGGGGAAAAAAAAACAGCAAAATGGAACAAACTGCCTTTAAGGTGATGCTAATTATCTACAAACTTTATCTAACATAAGGATGAGATCGCCGCTTCCATACATGCTTGTGTTTTTGAAATTGGTTTCTTGGCTTGTTTTTCTTCACTGGTGACTAATTTTTTACTGCATTATAAAGTCCTGCCCCTCTATGGATGACTAGAACTCATAATTATCTACATAAACACAGTTATAATGCTATAAATCAAAAAAAAAGAAAAAAAATCAAAGCAGAATTTCTTTGTTTTTTTTTCTGTGTAAACACTGCCTGCAGTTCAGCCGAATCAACATGTATGACTTCATTCCAAGTGTCCACAGGTGTTATAACAGTAGCTCGACATGCTACAGGTATTTTGCTACGTACATTTTTACAACCTCTACAAACTCTGCTCAAATCTAGAAAGATGTTTCACCGTGCTGAAAGGAATTATCCAAAAAATACCTAAAACTAGATCAAAATTACACTTTTTGAGTCATTTTGGACATATTTCAGTCCAGTTTTGAGTCTCTGCTCATCATCTGTAGAAAGATGTTTCACCATGCTGAATGTATCTCCAACAACTTGCTCCTCTGTTCACTGTTTCTGAGCCATGCTGCATTGATTTTACAATTTTTGACCCTAAAATGACATAATTTTACTGTACTAATATGTACACGTATCAGCAAAAAAAAATTGCATCCTTTGTGAAAAATAAACAAAAATAAAAATATTAATATATTTATTTAAAAAATAATTAATATGCAAACATCAAAAAAACTAATTTTACAGATTTTAAATATCTAGTAAAATCACAGAAAAAAATATTTATGTTGACTGTAAAAAAGAAACCTGTAACTAAAGTTTACATCAAAAACCTGAACTTTTATGAACAGTGACTTGAGACTTTTCAACGTTAGACCCTGAAATTAGTTGATTAAAGTTGTTCTACTGTAACTAATTTAATTTTATTTATTAATTTTATTTATCTTGTTTTACAGAAATTTGCTCTAATATGTAAAAAATTTAAAAGAATATATTAGGGTCTGTACAGTGGTAGATAATTAGTTTTGTTAATCATCATTTGCAATTCAACAAATACAGAATCAACCTGTTTCATTGTGTTTAATTGATATTTACTGGGTTTTTTTTCCCAGTTTTTGAATGTTTTAGTATACTGTTTTTGTTTTTTCAGTATTATTTTCACTTTATTTCTTTTCTGCAGTGTGTAGTGTCGTAGTTTAGATATTGTAACTCCGGTTTGTTGCAGCAGCAGCAGGTTGTTTGGGGGTTTCTGGGGTAAAGTGTGTCATCGAGGTTATCACTCTGGATCCTCCCCTCACAGATGTTTCATTGTCCTCAACACCTCCAGAAGGCTCTGCAGTAAATCCACCCGCCCCCGCTGCATCTGAAAGGACCTACTGACGGAATCCGCTGAATAACAAAGACGTGAGGATCAGCATCGATCATCATCGTCATCATCGTCACAAATTAACAGCAGCAGCAGCCGGACGGAGCTGCAGCAGACGGCAGTGAAAGCTGCAGGACCAGGTCGTGAACCGGGTCGTGAACCGGGTCGTGAACCGGGGTCAGATTCCTCCAGACCAACTCTCTCCAGACGGACTCAGAGAACTTAAAGTCGGGCAGATGCTCCGCCGCTATTTCAGGAAAGTGGAATCCAGCGAGGAATTTATACACAAAAGCAGAAACACTGAAGGAGGAGGAGGAAGTGGAACAAGTGTGGTTGGGTTTTAAAAAAACAAGTGTGTGATTAAAGCTAAAACCAGGAGCATGAATGTCGGTTCTCAAGGAAGAACTGAAGCACTTTAAAGCTGCAGATTAAAAAACAAACAAAAAAAACTTCTATAAACAATGGAAAAACTGAACTCCAAGCAGCAGTTTCTGAGACATTTTTATAGTTTCTAGCTCTGAAAAACTTTCATTTTGATGTTTTTTTTTTTTTTTAAAGATTAAACAGTTTTTTAAACTAGGTGATGGGCTTTAGACTTCAAAGGTTAAAAGGCAACACAAACATTATAAAAAGACGATAAAACGTACTTAAAACCATCAAACTACTGGGTGATTAAAGCTAAAACAAGGATCATGGATGTTAGTCTCAAGAAACTTATGAACTGCTTCACTTTAAAGCTGCAGATATCAAAATTTGGGTATATAAAAAATGGAAAAACTGAACTCCAAGCAGCAATTTCTGGCCTTTTTTCTTCACTGTTGGTTCATTTTTCACTGTAATCTAAAGTCCTGAACCTCTATGGAAACAGAACAACCATGAAGAAGGAGAGAAAACTCAGAAATGTCAGAAAACACTGCCTGCAGTTCTATATATTTTTCACATGACTGTTGGTGGAAGTTAAGTTACTAATAGCTCACCAGTTGGGCCGAGGAACTCTACATTTTTTGTTGTTTTTACCAAGTTTGGTTCCAGTTTTATGCTTAAATTCGGTTCATTCTTTTAGTTCAAGGACTGTTGGAAAGTTAAAAATCAGACAAGTTTTTTTTAGTTTCCAGCTCTGAAAAAATGTCATTTTGGCGTTTCTTTTTTAATATTAAATAGCTTTTTAAACTACGTGGTGGGTTTTAAGGTTCAGAGGGTCAAAGGCAACATTTAAACGTTACACAAAGATAATAAATTTATTTCAAAACGTCAACTACTGGGTGATTACCGCTAAAACAAGGATCAAGAAACTTAAAAACTGCAGCACTTCAGATCTTCCTCCTGAACTCCAAGCAGTTTCTGGTTCTGAGATATGAACTAATTTGTAGTGTCATTATGATAATTATACCATACCATAATTTGCCATAAACAAACCATTTCTTACAACTGCATTCTGTAAAAAACAAAATATTCTGTGCACCTCGGTCTAACTGAGAAGTCTGAAGTGACTCAGCTGCGACCAACAGTCACCTGACAAAAATTCTGAGTTTTCAGTTGTTTACACCAAGCAAACAAATTAATTTCTATCCAACACAAATAGTTCAAAACTCTGCACAGAAATGCATCTAATGTAGGTAAATATTAAATTTGGAGCCACTGAATGAAACAAGAAATAATGTCTACGCCTAAAAATTCCATTATTTATCAGCCAAAACTCTAAAAATACAGATGTATCATCAGATTTTCCTTAAACTAATCATGTGTAACGTGTCGTTCTGACGGGAAAATAAACAAATCTGAGCTAAAAATCAAGATATTTAATCAAAATCACTTGTCTGGTTTAAAATGTGCCAAAATTAAACGGTTTGCTCTAATTGGATTCTGTGAAAACCAAAAAATTCTGCGTTCCTTTACACAACCGTGAAGCCAGGACGGATTTATCTGCGACCAACAGTCACCTGACAAAAATTCAGAGAGTTTTCGGTTGTTTACACCGAGCAAACTGAGTAATTTCTATCCAACACACCTGTTGTTCAAAATTCTGCACAGAAATGCATTTAATGTGGGTAAAAAGTGAACTTTGGAGGCACTGAATGAAAGAAACTAAATATAAGAGATAAACCTAGAGACAGCAGCTGATATTTAAAGTCAGTATTGATCCAGAAGCTCTTTGCAGCTCGGTGACAACAGGCGACCATTCATCCCAACAATGTTGTGGGTGTGGATGGGTGAGGGAGCGACTGGTGGAGCAGAACCTCCCCTCAGAAATGCTCAGCATTAACAACCCCTGCACCCACAATCCACTTCAAATCCACTGCTGGGCCTGAACGCCCGGCAGGAGGAGGGGCGGCAGCTCGTCCAAGACAGCTGGGAGCGTAAAAATAAAAGCCCCCCCGACCAGCTGTGACTCTGAGAAATGCCCCGGCAGCGCCACACCCCTGACTCACCGCCAATCGGCTGCCGTTAAATATGCAGACAAATGGAGGTTTCTAAATTTAACCTGGCAGGACTCAGGTTTAATTACACGGCGGGACGTGAGCACAGTCGGGCAGAGGTGCACCATGGGAGGTGAACGGGCTTAAAAAGACAGAAATAAAAAGTTTTCCTAAACCCTCTGAACCCCTAAAACCCACCAGAGGTGTTGAAGAGCATGTTGGCTTAAAAAATACCATTAATCAGCTGAAATGTAAAAATAGAACATTTTCTGATGCTTCTCAAACTAAATCAAGTGATGCATTGATCTGTTGGAAAACTGAGCCAAAATCTTTCAATCTTTTCAATATTTCATCAAAATCACTTCATTCTGTATGTCTCATTTTAAAAAACTTGCCAAAAATAAACTCTGTGCTCCAGCTAAATTCTGTGGACTGTCTTAAAAAGACATAAATAAAACGTTTTCTTAAACCCTAGACTCAATTATTAGTCTACAGTGGACATTTTTCACTATTTTTAACAGAACAAACTATTTGCTGGTTAATTAGGAAAACAATAATCAGATTTAATCAACGTACCTGCAACAGGTCGCTCAGATCCAGCAGCATGTCTGAGAAAAACTGGTCAAGGCAGAAAAACCACAAGAACAACAAACAAAAAAAGACAAAAAAAAACCCCAACAAAAACAAGACAGAATATTACAAAAACGAGACACAAAATGACAAAAGAACAATCTAGTATTTTACTCTATGATCAAAACAACTTGTCATGGTCTAGAAATTATTTTAAATTTGTAGTTTTACTAATTTGCAATCTGTAGTTAATGTCTTCTCTGGAATTTTTACACTTTGAGGGCCGGATTGGACCCTCTGGAGGACCGCTTTTGGCCCGCGGGCCGCATGTTTGACACCCCTGATTTAACATCTAAAACTCAACCAATGCTCAGTTATTGGGGCTGATTTTTAGAGATCTAAATTATCCCAAACATCTTTTTCCCCAAAACTACAACTGTGTTATAGAGTGAGATAGAGATAGTTATAGAGAGCTATATAGATATAGAGATATGTAGATAGATAGATAGATATGTAGAGAGATAGATATGTAGATACATAGATAGAGATTTTTTCACACGTTCTAAAGTGTATTTTTCTATGCAGAATCATGAATCTGTGGCTTTTAAGCTGCAGATTTCCTGATTTCATGACTTTGAGGAAGCTGGTGTTAAATTAATGAAAATTAAAAACACAGTAAGTGGAAGTGATTCTAGTCTAAGACGCTCAATCGTCACCTCAGATCAGACCAAACCAAACCAGACGCACACATTTCCATCATCAGCCTCCACACATCCCAGCCTCCTGGCGCCCGGTCGCCGTGGCGACAGGTGCATTTAGTCTCCGGGTCGACGGGGCCGGATTAGCAGAGGCTCCTCTGGAAAAGGCCTCACAATGGAATTAGCAGCGGCGCAGATGAAATGGGAAAAGATAATCCGAGCACACGGCGTCTGGAGATTACACACGACTCCCTTAATGAGGAAAATAAACGACAGCAGGTCTGCAGCACATCTGGACGCAGAGACAGGGAAAAGTGGAATAATCACACCTGAGCTGGTCCATCAGGAGCTTTAACCCTCCTGTTGTCTTCATTTACAGACACCAAAAAACACTGTTTCTTTGTCTGAAAAAGATTCAAAAAGTCAGCAAAAAGAATTCCCCAAATTGCTGAAAATTTGCAAAACCTTCAGGAAGAAAATTCCAATAATTTCTTAAAAGTTTCCCTTAAACCTGGTCGTCCTGCAGGTCAAAGTTGACTTGTTTTAAAGTTTGAAAATGTGGGGGGAAAAAAAAAAAATTCACAGTGAAACTTCTTTACATTCAAACATTTTTAACATTTCTTTTTTCCACCAAAAAATGTTCAAAAATTTCCCAAAAAAGTTGAAAATGTGGACATCAGAAGTTTCATGGTGAAATTTATTATTTTTTTTCCACATTTTCAAACTTTAAAATGGGTCAATTTTGACCTGCAGGACGACACGAGGGTTAAAAGTGATTCTCGTGGTTTCAGGAGAGAAATTCAGCCGAGTGGGACTCAGAATGGACGAAGGAGATTCAATGTAAGAGACGCTAACAGGATTCAGATCAGATCAAACCAATCTGGAGCTTCTAATGTTGCTTATTTTAGTATAAAATTATGTTTCCTGTGGAGCTGCAGTGGATGAACAGCAGCAATGAGAGGAAATTAATACTAAAACGGCTTTCTGATGGTTTCCAGGTCGGCCCTGACCTTCACCTCTGGATGACTCAGACGTCGACACCAGAGCTGGCCGTCAGTAATTCCTACAGGAGCAAAAATTTGCCTGAAACCAGCAGACTGGAGCTGTTAGAGCAGATTAATGTTCAGTGGTTTAATCTAAACAAAACCTGGATCGTTCAGCGGCACAAAACGGGTTAAAGCTGCAGTTTAGAGTCATTTCATCTCATATCAATCCTCTCTGATTGACCATTTTTTAAAATATGAAATACCGACATTTATAAAGATATTTCTGCAAATTTCAGCATGATAATTCAAATATTTTCTGAACCCGTCAACCTACTTTCAGCAGTTTCTTTTTAGGCTGTTTGAACAACAATATCCTCTGTGAGGAACTATTAAAGATAAAAAATTTTAAAAAAAGAAAATTTCACAGTTTTTTTTTTCTCATAATGACATCAATTCAGATTCTACAATACTGGACAAATAGATCAAATAAAAAAATAATTTAAAAAAATAAAAACATTTTTGAGGACACAAACAAAAAACTATAATGCAGAAGTCAACTAGTGATATTTTCTAAACCGAATGTAGGTGAATGTCACAGTATTACAAAATGAAACATATAAAATACTGATTATAATACAACTGGTTGCAAAAATGAAACATATAGAGCGCAAAAAAAAACCTGTTTTGGAAAACTGAGCCAAATATTGATATTTCATCAAAATCCCTTCATTCTGCATGTCTCATTTAAAAAATGCCAAAAAAATTAACCGTTTGCTGTAACAAAATTCGGTAAAATACAAATAATTTTGCTCTCTTCATCGCCAACGTGAAGCTATGACTGACTCAGCTGTGATCAACAGTCACGTGACAAAAATTCAGAATTTTCAGCTGAACTGCAGGCAGTGTTTACATACTTTGTTGAACTTCCATGACTGATCAAGCAGGTGTGATGAGTTGTACCACAAATATCACTTCAGTGAGCAAAAAAAAAACTTCTAAAAAGCTTCTAAATCAAGTGTGATGCACTGTTTTGTTGGAAAACTGAGCCAAATATCATTGATATTTAATCAAAATCACTTTATTCTGAATGTTTCATTAAAAAAAAAAACACCAAAAAATTTGCTGTTTGGTTTAATTATTTTCTGAAACAGAAAAAATTTGCTCTTTGTCGCCACCGTGAAACCACGACTGACTCAGCTGTGACCAACAGTCACATGACAAAAATTCAGAGTTTTCAGCTGAACTGTAGGCAGTGTTCTTGAACTTTCATGGCTGATCAAGCAGGTGTGACAAGTGGTACCACAATCACAACCATATCGCTTTAGCTTGCAAAAATACTTTCTCAAAGTGGGTCGACGGGCAATTTTTGGAAAAAGAACGAGCTTGGAAAGTACTCAAAACATCCACCATAAATCTGACAAACCCCATTTTAAATTTGAAATGGAATAACTCACAAAATCTACAGAACTGAATGTGCTCAGGTCATCTGAAACCTGCGGCGTTGATCAGTAATTTATGGCAAAAAGGTCAAACTAGGTTACTAAAAAAAAAATAAAAATCTGTTAGGACAGAGTTTCAAATCAGGTGAAAGATGCATGCAAACCTCTAAAATATTTCAGTTTTAGCAACCTAACGGAGACTTCCTACTGCGTCTGAGCATCACTATACTTGGGAGTTCAGAGGGTTAAATATATATGCATATGTCTCTGGGATCTTTTGGAGAAGAGGGACACAAGAAGCAGAAGGAAAAACAGAATAAAAAGGGAACCAAAAAAGTGGAAGAACAATCTGGTAGCAGCCTAAAAACGAATCAGACAGTCTGCTGGTCTTTTCTGTGCTCGTTCCTCATTAAATTAAACTGCAGGTAAGACGGATGTTTCTCCTTCTCCTTCGTCCCGATGCTCCCCTGTGACAACATTACAGACTCAGCCAGCTGTGGAAAAGGAAGTGAGCGCTGCTATTTTTACCGCAGCGTCGCTCCTCCGACACAAAGCTCAGTAAACAATGCAGCAGGAAGCATTACACCCGGTTCGCCTCGCTTTCATTAGGTGAACCCGTCCCGGCCGTCCTGAGCTGCCGTTACGTAACACAATCATCCTCGCAGGCAAAGTGAGTCAGGAGCGAACGGCACACTGAGCACGAAAAAAAAACAAAGAGCCGCTCTGCTTATGAAAAAAGCATGAAGCTAAAAGTCCCATTATCCCGTTGATGACACATCGCTGGACTTCAATAAGCTGATTATGAAACATTAAGAAGAACAGAGACGAGCGGCTCCTATGATTCACATCTGAGCTAACCTGCCGACTCTGATGAGACTCAGCCGGGTTAACCTTCCTGTTGTCTTCATTTACCGGCACCAAAAAATATTGTATCCTTGTCGGAGAAAATCCAGAAATTCAACAAAAAAAATCCCCAAATTTTGGAAAATTTGCAAAATCTTCAGGTAGAAAATTCCAATAATTCCTTAAAAGTTTAATTTTTTTTAAAAAATCCCCAAATTTAGCAAGAAAATTCTTGTAAATATTTTCAAAAAATGAGTAAAAATCATCCAAAAAATCCTAAAAATATCTAAAGTGATGACATATATAGCAATAAAACTTCTAATATTCTCTTAAGAACATTCACATAAAAATAAAGATTTTTTAACATTTTTTTTTTCCCACCAAAAACTTCAAAAATTTCCCCAAAATGTTGAAAACGTGGACATCAGAAGTTTCACTGTGACTACATGACAAACTGAGAACAGAAAACCCAACAATCCAAAGATGCCTTTAGATTTCGTATGGGAGACGGTGGAAATGAATGAAAATAAACCTTGGAATAGGGAGGTAACCAGGCTGAGGGAAGGCGGCCATCTGCCCCGACCGGTTGGGTGAGGTTAAACAGAGCACAGAGGAGACGAATATGGAAGCAAATTAATGTCAGTGTTAAGATATCTACAGTATACAGAGTCACCCTTTACTCTAGTATAGGTGACCGTTAAAAAAAAAAATGCTGATTCCAGGTTTTTTGAATTTGTGTAGAATAAATAATCCAATAAATGCAACTTTCATTTCTTCTCTTTATGATTTATAGCATTATAACGGCATTACGCAGGACAGAAAACATCTCTAAGTTATTTCTGCTTCTAGTCATAGTTGTTCTGTTTCCATAAAGCTGCAGGATTTTATATTGGAGAGAAAAAATAGTCCACAGTGAGTAAAAACACCCTGAAACTGGATGGCATTCAAAGGATAATTTCAGTTTATTTCCCAGAATTAAATTAATGTGACTATACTTGTATATAACAGCAAAACAGCAGCATTCAAATAACCTAAATGAATAATTTTAAATGTTTGTTGTCAGTCTAATTAGCCGTCTGGATCGAACATTATGCTAATTGCATTAGCGGTCCCCACCCAGGGATACTGAACTCCTGCACTTTGTGAACTTTGGGAACTGCAATCCGTTATTTGTCATAGAAACGCTGCTATGTGCTGTTTCTCTGTTAATTAAGGTTCTGTGTGGCAGTAACTCTGAGCTAAAGACTAATTTCCCCGCGGAACAATAAAGCACAGCTTGATCTTGATTTGCTGGAGGAGCAAAAGCTGAGAGGATCTCTGCAGAGAGCATCTCTACGTTTAGTGTCATTCAGACATAAAAACAAACTGAATGCATCACCAGAACAATCTAAACTCTTAGAACAACAGAAACGACTGATAAGGATACGTGGCGTTCCCTCGGTGCGGCAGACCAGGTAGATGCAGGCGGCGATGACGTGGGCGGACCGGCGGCCGCGGGTCAGGTGTTTCATCAGCGCCATCTTGTAGAAGTTGAAGGCCGTGTCCAGGCAGTGTTGACTCATCTGCAGCTGGTGACCCAGAGTGTTGATGTGCTGCTTAGCTGAGGACACACATGCAAAAAAGAAAGTACAAATATTCAGCATCTATCTCCAGTAAATGAAAGAAGAAACACAAGCAAACAGTACATCACAGGAAAAGACTCATGGTGTATTTGAGGATCATTTTCTGACTCTATCAATGCATTCAGTAGCTTTAACACCACTCTGCAATACTATTGTTTCTATAACTAGCACTTGTTTGTTGTTGCTGCTCTAACACTGCAAATTCCCCCACTGTGGGATTAAGAATGTCTTATCTTAATAGAAAACATGAACAGTACACAAGAAGATGTTTTGGTTTGTTGGTGACCATGAATATTCCCAGAAAATGTAGTAGATTGCCAACAAATCATCATATTAGAGGTAAAACAGAAAATCCTAAAAATAATCCTTCAGGGTCAGTTTGTGTCAAAAGAGACTGAATATTCTCCTGCTTTTGGTATTTCAGACCCAAAACACTATTTCTGGAAAATACTTTGGCTGAATTTTGGTAATCTCATGTTTTCAGACATTGGAATTTTTGCATTTTCACCCTTAGAAACTGTCAGCCAGCTAATAACACAGCTGAAGTCAAAGAATGACTGCCAACTAGACAGTATAAGTCATAGAAAGCTAACAATACAACTAAAGTCACAGAAAGACAGCTAATAACATAGCTGAAGTCAAAGAACGACTGCCAACTAGACAGCATAAGACATAGAAAGCTAACAATACAACTAAAGTCACAGAAAGACAGCTAATAACATAGCTGAAGTCAAAGAACGACTGCCAACTAGACAGCATAAGTCATAGAAAGCTAACAATACAACTAAAGTCACAGAAAGACAGCTAATAACATAGCTGAAGTCAAAGAAAGACGGGAAACTACACAGTTAAAGACAACTAACAACACAGCTAAAGGCACAGCAACACAGCTAACTAGACAACTTACATTCGCTAACAGCTAAAGTAATATACACATAACTGACTAGACAGCTGACAACAACTAACAACTCAGCTAAAGTCACTTAGCAACAGCAACAACAGCTAATAACACAGCTAAAGTCAAAAAAAATTACAGCTAACTAGATAGCTAAAATCACAAAGTGCCTGCTAAATAGACAACTTAAGTCAGAGAAAGCTGACAATACAACTAAAGTCACAAAAAGACAGCTAATAATACAGCTAAAGTCGAAGAAACACAGCTAACTAGACAGCTTATGACCGCTAATAGCTAAAGTCTTATAAACACAGTTAAGTAGACAGCTTACGACCTTTAGCTTAATAGCTAAACACTTACAGAAACAGCTAAAGTAATAGAAACACAACTGACTAGATGGCTAAAGACAACTAACAACTGAGCTAAAATAAGTTAGCAACACAGCTAAAGCATGTCAAGAACAGCTGATAACATAGCTTAAGTAAAACAATGACAGCAAATAACATAGCTGAAGCCAAACAAAAACGACAAACCACACAGTTGAAGACAGCTAACAACACAGTTAAAGTCAAAGAAACACAGCTAAATAGACAGGTTATGTCTGCTAGTAGAAAGCCACAGAAACATGCCTCAGTAGACAGCTAAAGACAACTAACAACTCAGCTAAAGTCAATTAGCAACCCAGCAAAAGTAAAAGAACAGCTAATAACACAGGTAAAAGAACAACAGCTAATTAAGCAGCTAAAGTCAAAATATCACAGCTAACTAAAAAGCTGAAGCCAAAAAATGACTGCAAAATAGACAGCTAAAGTCACAAAAGGCTAACAGTGCAGCTAAAGTCACAGAAAGACAGCTAATAACACAGCTAAAGTCAAAAAGTTCCAGCTAACTAGATGGCTGAAACCAAAAACTTACAGCTAATAACTTAGCTGAAGCCAAACAAAGATGGCAAACTACATAGCTAACAACACAGCTAAAGGCATAGCAACACAGCTAACTAGACAGCTAACAGTCAGTCAGTACAAACAAGAGGATCGATCATAACATCCAATAACTACCTCAGCTTAGATGTGAGGATTTAAATACTATTTTAATCATCCTTTAAGCCCATTTTTAAACACTGGTGCAGGTTTTGGTCTTGTTTTTGTTTCATCAGTACTGCGATGTTGTAATTATACAATCGCTGCTGTACGCAAACAAAATCCTGCCAGCATGTCAGGACACACACCTGGAGACAAGCACGAGGCTCTCATTACCCACACGTGTGCAAATGAACATGTGCCTGTATAACCATGTCGTCACACGCAATCACACACAAAAAAAATACGTGTTGCCGGTTTTTAGACGCACATCAGTACACTGCACAAACCAGTTCAGGTGGAACAGCAGCTGGAGACTCAAGACAGAAGGAGTTTATATTTGGAGCGCTGCCTTTAATCAGCTGTGTGTCTATACCTGTGTGTGTGTGTGCGTGCGTGCGTGCATGTGTGTAGAGTTCACGACCTCAGATCAACACGTCGAACATCCTCATCATCCACACAGCCAGATGTGTGTGACCTGCTGAACTGAGTGGGTTGTCTGGGAATGTAAGAATCTGAGCTCATCCTGCCTCGTCATGCTGTTCAGGTCTGAAACCAAACACGTCAACATCTGCATCATCATCACCAGCTTCAACCACATCTGGATCTGAGTGTGTGGTGGTCTTAATCCGTCTCTTCCGTCACCAATTTTACTGAAACTCCACGTAAACACAGTTTCAGAGGCACTCTTTTGACCTTCAGATCAAATAGATGAAATAATCCTGTGTTACGTGTCTCCTACTATTATTTCAATAATCCTTCTTTCAAAACATATGCAATAATTTGAAGTCCTTGTGGGCTATTGGATTAAGTAACAGCCGTGTAACTGCAACTTCTCTGGTTTGAATCCAGACAGAGACCTTGATTTCATTTCATTGTAAAATCTGTAGTCAGTGCAATAGAAAGAAAGCAAACAGCATAGGCAAAGACAGCTAAACAACACAGCTGAAGTCATAGAAACACAGCTAACTAAACAGATAAAGTCATAGAAACACAGCAAACTAGACAGCTAAAGTCATAGAAACACAGCTAACGAAACAGCTAAAGTCATAGAAACACAGCTAACTAGACAGCTAAAGTCATAGAAACACAGCTAACGAAACAGCTAAAGTCATAGAAACACAGCTAACTAGACAGCTAAAGTCATAGAAACACAGCTAACTAGACAGCTAAAGTCATAGAAACACAGCTAACTAAACAGATAAAGTCATAGAAACACAGCAAACTAGACAGCTAAAGTCATAGAAACACAGCTAACTAGACAGCTAAAGTCATAGAAACACAGCTAACTAAACAGCTAAAGTCATAGAAACACAGCTAACTAGACAGCTAAAGTCATAGAAACACAGCTAACTAAACAGCTAAAGTCATAGAAACACAGCTAACTAGACAGCTAAAGTCATAGAAACACAGCTAACTAGACAGCTAAAGTCATAGAAACACAGCTAACTAAACAGCTAAAGTCACAGAAACACAGCAAACTAGACAGCTAAAGTCATAGAAACACAGCTAACTAAACAGCTAAAGTCACAGAAACTAGACAGTGAAAGATAGTTCACATTAAGCTAAAGTCATAAGACGGTTATTAACACAGCAAAAGTAAAACAAAGACAGCATAAATCAAAAAGATGGCAAACAACTGAAGCTAAAAAAATATAGCTAGTCATAGAAAGCTGACAACACAGCTAAAGTCACAGAAAGGCAGCTAAGAATATAGCTGAAGCCAAAGAAAGACTGCTAAGAAAAACTGCTAACTAGACTGCTAAAGCCAGCTAATAAAGTCAGAGACACAGCTAACTAGACAGCTAAGAAATCAGCTTGTCATGAGAGTGTTCATAACACAGCAAATGTAAACCAAATACAGCTAACAACACGCCTTATGTAAAACAACAGCTAAAATAAAAAATGACAGCTAACTAGATGATTGAAGCTAAAAAATATCAGCTAACTACACAGCCGAAGTCATAGAAAGCTATCACCACAGCTAAAGTCACAGAAAAACAGCAAATAACATAGCTGAAGCCAAAAGAAAGCCAGCAAATTGACTTATTTCAATAAATAAGAACAGTTAAGGCTTAGTCATAATTAAAGGGCTAACTACACAGCTAAAGTCATAGAAAGCTATCACCACAGCTAAAGTCACAGATACAGCTAATAGCACAGTTAAAGCCAAAAGAAGGACAGCAAACTAGACATATTTAAATAAATAAGGACAGCTAGCTACAAAGCTTAGTCATAGTTAAAGGGCTAACTACACAGCTAAAGACAGAGGGCTACATCAAGAAAAAGCTAGCTGCTAGGATTAGTCTCAAGCAAGCATAAGTTATGGCAACTGGACTAACCTCGTGTGAGTCGAAAACGTTTCACCTCTCATCCAAGAGGCTTCTTCAGTCCTGAAAGCCTGGTGGGGAGTACCAGATATTTATCCACCAGGAGGGTGGTGGCAAAAACAAGTGGACAAAGACCCGAAACCAATAGACTCGTTAGGTGTTAATGTGAGTCGTTAGCCTTTGATGGGCGGTCGTTACCCCTCCCAGCCCTCTAGGAGGGTGGTTGGGGGTCACCTGACTGCAGGTGGGAATGATGGCTGCACCTCCTTGGGAGGGCTCTAAGAACGGCGTTGTAAGTGGGAGACAAGTGGTGTCTGAGGCCCCCTCCTCTGTTCAAAGATGGCCGTTCTAGTTTGACATGAATGGCTTCTTTTACCCCTCTCTCAAACCATCTGTCCTCTCTGGCTAGAACGCGCACCTTGTGGTCATCAAAGGAGTGCCCCTTCTCCTTGAGGTGGAGGTGGACTGCTGAGTCCTGGCCTGTGGTCGTGGCCCTCCTGTGTTGTGCCATGCGCTTGTGTAATGGCTGCTTAGTCTCTCCAATGTACAGGTCAGAGCATCTCTCATTGCACTGCACTGCGTACACCACAGCTGCTAGGATTGTTGCAGCGAGCATTACCTTAAACTAAACCAAAATTTAGGCATTGATTTTCACTTAAATGTTATCAGTAAATTAAAAACATTAATTCTGATTATTCTGTGAGTTTACCTCATATTTAAATTAATAAAGAGTGCTAACGACAAAGCAACCATAATGGGGAGATTCCAATGTACACAGAACATCAGAGAAAAAGCTAGCTGCTACGACTGCTGTGGCTAACATTAGCTACAACTAAGGTTTCATCTGATATTATGATAAGGTGACATTTTGATTTGAATTTGTGTACAACATATTTAAACAAAATCTGGTAACTGCAAACCTAAGGTCCAAGAAAGAGTGCCAACAGCATAACTACAAAGTCAGCTAGCTACACAGCTAACATCAAAGCGCTATATCTGATTTCTGACTAGCTGTAAATGAAAATGACAGATTTTAATGAACTGACATTTTAGTTATTTAGTTTGGTATTCCACTTAATAGTAATGTAGGGATACATAAATAACACTAATCTGTCTTTAAATTTGGTTGTATATCAACAAAATGAAGGAACTGAGCAACCATGAGAGACAAATTAAATAAAAAACTTACAGTCAGGAGACCAAAGAGACAAAAATGAACTCAAAACATTAGAAATGTAGAAAAGCAACAGTGTGAGGTCGATAGAAAGGTGTGTTGCTTTGCTTGGTGCATTTTGAACTGAGCCAGTTATAAATAAAAAGGGCAATATTTATCCTAATTCCTAGCACCTTTGTGTCATAGATAATAAGTGGGACAGAGACTCAGGCTGCAGCTTTAATTAGGGCTTTTCTTCACAGGTTGAAGTTGTGTTATTCTGGACTTTACTTGACTCCTCAGCTCAAACCTGTAAACACTGACTGAATCCTTAATCAGAGCTTAAAAACAAATAAAAAAAAAACACTGCATAACATTTACATGAACAAAAACTGGGACACCTTGTGAGATGGTGAGATTTACACATCAGATGGAAGTATCCTGGGAGATACAAAAACACCTGGATATGGTTTTAAAAACAGTAAAGATAATACCCAAAAACATGGCGAACAGCAGCAAACATGATCCAGGAGTGCTCAAAGGAGGAGGCTATATAGGCCAGTTAAAGCTATTCATAGTATTTCCATGCAAATAGTGGAAAATATACTTTGTGTTTACATTACAGGAAAAAAGAGCAGCAAAAAAAAAAGTCAAAGGGATTTGGTTTTACCATGGGAAACCTAGCAGCTAACATTGCTAACCAACAAACTGTTAGTAAATAAAACATTAATTTCAATGAGAGGATATTTTGGTTTTTGGGGTTTGTTCACCACATATTCAAATAAAAGCAGGAAACTATGAGCTAAAGTCAAACAGACATCTAAATGACATTTAAAAGAATAAATTCTTTTATTATGATGCTAAAGTTATTTTTAAAAAGAGCTAATTACACAGATACAGTCACAGAGAGACAACTATTTACATAGTTATCATCAGAGGGCTAGCTCAAGGAAGGCTAACTGCCAATGAATGCTAGCAGCTAATTCCCATGACTAATATTACCTAAAATTCAAGCAAGTTTTGTTGTTGATTTTTGGAACAAATTAGTTATTTCATTATTATTTATGTAAATAAATAAAATACCCTTATTATAAAGCTAAAGTCTGACAGACATCTAAATAGGACTTTGTCATGGGAAAGCTAACTGCTAAGACAGCTGTGGCAAACATTACCTAAAAACTAATACAAGTTTTGTTTTTTTGCTTTTTTGTATTTTTGAGATTGTTTATCAAATATTTATATGAATACAACCCTTTATTATGATGCTAAAGTTATAGAAAAAGAGCTAACTACACAGCTACAGTCATGGATAGATTTACATAGCTAATGTCATAGGGTTAGCTCATGGAAAGCTAACTGCTAAGTAGCAAACAACTAAGTATGGTCATTGATTTTTTTGGACTTTATTAATTATGTAAATAAACAAACTACTCTTGTTACAAAGCTAAAGTTACAGAAAGAGCGGTAAGTACACCGGATTAGACTTTAACATATACAGAGAAAACTAGTAGTTTTTGTTATTTTTATGAAATCCATGTTTTAATGTGGTAGCTGGACAGGGTCAGGTGTGGATTTACAGTCTGAAGCTTCATGTTAAGGTTCATCATTTTGGGGTGCCTTACAGAGAAACTTTTTTTTTTTTTTTTTTTTAAAATACTATTTTTGAAAGAGCCTTAAACTTCGTATTTGTCTCTTGATCCTTTGGTCTCTGTTGAAGACAATTGATTTGATTTATTTCATTTGTTGTCATCAACTCTTACTAAAGCCGATATATTTTGCCGTGTGGTCTTTCTGTGCTCTTCTCTACGTTAAAAATCTTGTTAATTCTCAATCCACTACTGCTTTTATTTCCATCTGTTCACTGCCTACTTCAAACATCTGGTAATCATCTCCACCACCTCCTGAGAAAAACATCTGGATCTGAGCAGGTTGTGTTCAGCAGGTTTTTTTTTTTTTTACTGCAAACAACGGCATAATGTTGTAACCGTGGATTCAAAACACTGAGCTAAAAGAGTCCAAAAAGCTCAGCAGAGCTACTGAACAGAACTCATTTCATTTCTATTATTAAAATAACAACCACAGTATCAATAAGCAGCATTTACTTCCAACTCGACATCTAGTCTCCGGTTTGAGAGTCAGGCTGTTCAGATAAAGTATGTTTTCACACCAGAATGTGGCCCGAAGCAGCTTTTAAAGCTATATTTAAATTCCAGGCATCACGCCTACACTGCAGCACACTGTGGACCAACACATGAGAGGCTGGTGATGCATTATTGCCCAACACAGCTACACAAACAGAGGAGGAGGTGGGGTTGGTGCTCCCAGACATGAATCAGTCGGTGGGGAGACGACGGAGGCGCAGACGGCCGCTGGGGAACGTTTCTGGACGACACAAAGAAGAACAAGAAGCAGAAGAAGATGTTTCTCTCTCAGAGACGCCTGCAGACTCACAAAGCCACAGACGGCCGTAAATCTTCCTCCACAGCATGACGAGGCTATTCCCATCGCTGCACTAATACACACACCAACAACACATGGCCGCCCACACAGAAGCAGAGCCTACACTACTTTTACTGCATATCCCCTCACTGGAAAAGGGACATTTCAACATCTTGGACATATTTCACAAGACTAGCACCACTCATGTCTACATGGTGGCTATGAAACTCATCCAATCATCCCCTACTTCCTAGCTGGGGGCTGCTATGAAGAGAAATATAACTACACTGGTCTGATTTAATGAAGGCCACGTATCATACAGGTGTCTTAACATTTATTTCTCTCCTCAGTCAGTCGACACCATGAAAACTCTGAAAATAAAGAACACGCAAACATTTCAAATATACACTATTGTTCAAAAGTTTGGGGTTACTTACTATCAGAAATCCAATCTAGACATTATTAATGTGGTAAATGACTATTCTAGCTGGAAACAGCTGATTTTTAATGGAATATCTCCATAGAGGTACAGAGGAACATTTCCAGCAACCATCACTCCTGTGTTCTAATGCTACATTGTGTTAGCTAATGGTGTTGAAAGGCTAACTGATGATTAGAAAACCCTTGTGCAATTATGTTAGCACATGAATAAAAGTGTGAGTTTTCATGGAAAACATGAAATTGCCTGGGTGACCCCAAACTTTTGAACGGTAGTGTATATAAAGTTTCACGAAAAGTGTCTCTAATTAGGCAGATTCTAAAAAAAGACGTTCATGCTAGTTTTCTGTCATTAGATGGGTCCGATACGCAGCTTGCCGCAACAATGTATTAAAACCATCCCTACAAAGCCCTTTCACCCTCGTGCCGTCCTGCGGGTCAAAACTGACCCATTTTAAAGTTTGAAAATGTGGAGAAAAAAAAAACATTTTCACCGTGGAACTTCTGATGTCCACATTTTCAACATTTTTGGGAAATCTTTGAACATTTTTTGGTGGAAGAAAAAAATGTTTAAAATGTTTCTTAAGAACATTCACATAAAAACCAACCAAAATCCAGCAAATTTCGCTGGATTTTGGTTGGATTGGATTTTTGCTTGGATTTTTTTTTGAATGTTCTTAAAGAAAATATTAGAAGTTTTACTGATATATATGGAATCACTTTAGATATTTTTAGGATTTGTTTGGAAGATTTTTACTCATTTTTGGAAAAATATTTACAAGAATTTTCTTGCCAAATTTGGGGGATTTTTTAAAAATAAAACTTTTAAGGGAAACTTTTACGGAATTATTGGAGTTTTCTTCATGAAGGTTTTGCAAATTTTTGGAAATTTGGGGAACTTTTTTTCTGAATTTTTTGATTTTTTCCAGACAAGGAAACAATATTTTGTGGTGCCTGTAAATGAGGACAACAGGAAGGTTAACAAATAATGCCAAAAAATAAAACGTAAAAATCACAACTGCAGTGTGTGTCTCTCAGACTGTGCTGTGAGTCTAATTCACTGTGTTGGAGTTTTGTTGACTTTCTGACGGTGAGCTGCTCCTCCTCTGATGCCACAACAACAGACTAAACCAGGCTGCTCTCCTTAATTGATTTATTGGAGGCTGATTGTTAATTACAGCACCACCTTATCTCCATAGTGACAAGAGTCTTATAAGCTGCACACTTGTCCTCTTCTCTGAGGTTCAAACACTGCCATCTACACAAACACAACAACACAACCTGCAGCTACACACAGACTCTCCCCTGGCTGATTATAATAGTAATAATAAAGCAGTGTGGCGCCCCCTGCTGGTCGCTCACCTTTCTGCAGCGTCTGAGCTCTGGATTCCTTCCCAACACCTGTGAAGTGAGCATCTCCAAAGGATGGAAGTTTGGCTCCACCTGCAGGACAGAAGAAGTGTTGGTTGTTTTTAACTCCTGTTGCATTTTTATTCACTGTGGTTCATTTTTCACGGAAATTCACAGAAACAGAACAGTGGAGAAGGAAGAGGAAAAAGAAGAAACTCAGAAATGTGTTCAGTGCAGAATTATAGTTAGAATGACAGAAATCATTTCCATATGTGTTCCTTCCTTCTTACCTCTTTCTCTTTTCCTTCTTTCCTTCCTTCCTGACTCCCTTCTTTCCTCTTCCTTTCTTCATCACTCCCTTCCTTCCTCAGTCTCTTCCTTTCTTGGTTGCCTCATAGTATCCTTCCTTGATTCCTTTTCTTCCTTCCTTCATCACTCTCTTCCTTCCTTCCTTATTATCCTTCCTTGGTTGCTTAATAGAATCCTTCATCATTCTTCCTTCTTTCCTTAGTTCCTTCATCAATCACTTCCTTCCTTTCTTTCTTCCTTCTTTCTTTCCTTGTTTCCTTCCTTCTTCACTTCCTTCATTCCTTCTTTCCTCACTTCCTTCCTTCCTCACTCTCTTCCTTCTTTCTTTCCTTGTTTCCTTCATTCTTCACTTCCTTCATTCCTTCTTTTCTCACTCTCTTCCTTCCTTCCTCACTCTCTTCCTTCCTTCCTCACTCTCTTCCCCTCTTTACTCACTCTTCTCCTTCCTTCCTTCACCACTCCCTTCCTTCCTTTCCTCCCTTCCTTGCCTCATATTATCCTTCCTTTCTTTCTTTCCTCCCTTCCTTCCTTTCCTCCCTTCCTTGCCTCATATTATCCTTCCTTGCTTTCTTTTCTCCTCCCTCCTTCCCCCATTAATCAATAAAATTCCACCTGTGTGAATTATTGAGACATTTTGCTGCATAGATTTTTTTTAATTCTTTTTTTTAAAAAATTCATCACCTAAAGGAGGGGTTTGTTGTGTTTTCTTGTGACGACAAACGTAGACATCAAAACCTCTGCACAACAACTGGAGCAGAAAACAAAATCAGGTTTTCTGTTGTCTTACACTAAAATAAACTCATTTATTTTATTTTTGGCCTGTTTGTTGGAGAAAAATGATCTTAAGCTCTGGAAAAAGGTGATCAGGATCTATTTTTTAACTAGTTCTTGACACTGTAGACACAACAATGGTGAATTCAGAAGGGATGCAATCTACAAAAACTATTTCACTCAAGACTTCAAATCAAACAAAATTAACTTTATTCAGAAAAAAAACTAAGGAAGCAGCAGATCCTCACATTTCAGAGGCTGCAGAAACAGAATATTCAGAGATTTAACTTGATTTTCCACTGATTCACTTTAACACAGTGATGCAGCGGCGCCATCCAGTGGACGATCAGCTGAACTACAACTGATTAAACCTTTACACAAATGTTTCCTGTCAGAAAAGTTTTTTTTTTTTGGTTTTTTTTTTACAAGTCTGCTCTCAGGCTGAATAATTCATCGACTTTAAATCACAAAGGCAGCAGTTTAGACCAGATGTCTCAAGTTATTTACAATTTATTTAAACGTAATGACCATCATTTTATTTAGTGACCGTCAGCACAACACCAGTGTCTGTAAAGAGATCTGTTCTAAAGAGCCGCATTCATTTTGCTTTAAATAATTATTTCACATTCTAGCAAATAATAGCAATTTATGTATAATTTAGCAGAGCACCGCTTGAGAAGGTTGATTTATAATCTTACAGCCGCATCATTTAACGTCATTTCGCATTTGTTTCTACTCGTTTCATGTCTGGTTGTGAACATTTTGTATGTATTGTTAGTCATTTAGAATCTTTGTTGTCATTCTGTGGTCACTCTGCCTGTTTTTCATGTCATTCGGAGTCATTTTGTGCCTTTTTATTGTCATTTTGCATTTGTTTGTTCCTCATCGTGGACATTTTGCACGTCTTTATAGTCATTCTAGTCAGTTTGCCTCTCTTTATGCAGCGTTTTTAGTTATCTTGCATTGTTTCTTTGTCATTTGGAGTCACTATGTGCATCTTAATCGTCAATTAGCTTTTGATTCTACTCATTTTGTGTCTCACTCTGGACATTTTGCGTGTCTTTTTCATCATTCTGAGTCTTTGTTGTCAGTCTGTGGACATTTTGTGTCTCTTTGCGGCTGGATTTCCTCTAGTTTTAGACATTTTACATTTATCTGGGCTTGTTTTGCTTATTTTGACAGTCATTTTGTGTTTCTTAGAGGTCAGTTTGCTTCATTTTTAGTAGTTTTGCATCATTTTCTTGTTGTTTACAGTCATTTTGTGTCTATGGTAATTTTGCATTTGTTTTTATTCATTTAGTGTCTCTGTGGTCAGTTTGAATCTTTTTATGATCATTTTGCATCTCTTTGGGTGTATTTTGTGTTTTTAGTGACTGTTTTTACCTCTTTCTAATTCTTTCACATCTATTTGTGGTCATTTTGCATATTTTTGGTGTATTTTTTATTGCCGTATGCCCCCTTATGGATATTTGTGAGTTTGCTGTCATCAGCTTGGACATTCATCATCATTTTGCCTTTAGACTCTAATTTTTCATCCCTTTTCTGGACATACTGCATCTTTCAGTGGTCATTTTGTGTCTTTTCTTTAGTTGTTTTGCATCTTTTAGTTTTCAGTTTGTGTCTCTTTATAGTCTTTTTGCATTCCTATGGTGCTGTTTCATTGTTTAGTGCATCTTTGTGGTGATTTTGTGTTGTATTCTAGACCTTTTCCATCTTTTGTTTTCTTTTTGTGCGTTTGCACAAGGTTTGCGTATTTTTTCAGTTGTTTTGCATCTTTTTCTTGTCGTTTGGAGTAATTTTGTGTCTTTTTAAAGTCGGTTTGCGTTGGTTTGTACCGATTTAGTGTCTCTTTGTGATCAGTTTGAGTTTTTTTATGATCATTTTGCATCTCTTGAGGTGTATTTAGACTTTTGTAGTGACTGTTCTTACACATTTCTGATTGTTTCGCATCTCTTTGTGATAATTTTGCATGTTTTTGGTGTATTTTTTATTATTCTGTAGCCCCTTATGGACATATTGGATTTTTTTGTGATCAAATTTCATATTTTCTCGTTGTTTTGCAACTTTTTACTATCATTTTGCTTCTCTTTCCATAATCTGGCCTTTTCTGCTAATTTTCCTTCCTTTTCTGGACATACTGCATCTTTCAGTGGTCATTTTGTGGCTTTTCTTTAGTTGTTTTGCAACTTTTAGTTTTCAATCTGTGTCTCCATCATAATTTTGCATTTCTATGGGGCTGCTTGGACATTTAGTGCTTCTTTGTGGTAATTGTGTGTCTTATTTTGGACTTTTTGCATCATATGTGGTACGTTTGTGTCTCTCTATAGAAAGCTGCATCGTTGTTTTGCATATTGTTCTTGTCGTTTGGAGTCTTTTTTTTGTCTCTTTGTGGTCAGCTTTTGTCTTCAGTTTGCACATTTTTAGTCATTTGGCCTTTTTTGACAATAATTTTGCTACTTTTCTGGACATACTGCATCTCTTAGTGGTCAAGTTGTATCTTTTCTTCAGTTGTTTTGAATCTTTTAGTTTTCAATCTGTGTATCTTTATAGTAATTTTGTATTTCTTTGGGGCTGTTCTAAAATTTTCTGCATCTCTGTGGGGATTTTGTCTTGTATTCTAGACCTTTTGCATCTTTTGTTTCCCTTTTGTGTGTGTTTGTAGAAGGTTTCCATTGTTTTTTTGTTGCTTTGCATCTTTTTCTTGTTGTTTGGAGACATTTTTTTGTTTCTTTAAAATACATTTTCATTTATTTGTATTCATTTGGATGTCATGTTTCATAGTTTTGAGTCTCTGCTGTCATTTAGCATTGGCTTCGTGGTCATTCTGCGCGTCTTTGTGGACAGTTTCCACCCCGTCAGTCTCACCTTCTGCAGAGACGAACTGTCCGACGGCCAGCGATCCTCCTCCTCCCGTCTCCACGAACTCCACCTCGGACACGATGATGTTGTCCTCCAGCACCGAGCCGCAGCTCATGCAGACGGCGTTTCCACGCGACGCATCGACGTCGATCTCCGAGCTGCCGCAGTTCTTACACGACTTCATGGTGACGCTCCGCCTGCCTCAAAGCCTGATGGGAAAAAAACACGGAGGTTTGAGAACAATCAGGAGGAAAAACACGGGCATTTCTTGTCTTTTTGTTGTCATTTAGCATCATTTCGTGTTGCCTTTTAGTCATTTTGTGTCTCTTTAAGGTCATTTTGAACCTTTAATGTCATTTTGCATTTGTCTAGGCTTGTTGTGTGTCTGACTGTGGACATTTTGCACGTCATTTTAGTCATTTAGTATTGTTTTGTGGTGTTTTTGCATGTCTTATTAGTAATTTTCAATCTTTGTTGCCTCTCGTTTTGGTCAGTTTGCATCTATTTGACAACAATTTGAAGTTCACTGCATATTTTCTAGTTGTTTTGTAATGCAGTGTTGTCATTTTGAGCCTCTTTTTGGGTCATTTTGTGTCTCTTTTTAGTCATTTTCGATCTGTTACTGTCATTTAGCATCATCTTTTGTTGCGTTTTTGTCTTTTTGCATGTCATGATGGACATTTTGCATCATTCTAGGGACCTTCATGTCTCTTTGTGGTTTGACAGTCTCTCATTTAGTCATTTTGTGTCTCTCTGGGCTTGTTTTAGTTGTTTTGTGGTCATTTTTGTATGTTTTTCATCACATTCGGAGTCATTTTGTGCCTTTCTATGGCAATTGTGTGTGTGTTTCTATTTGTTCTGTGTCTAGTTGTGGACATTTTGCATGTCTTTTTAGTCATTTTATATCTTTGTTGTCAGTTTATGGTCAGTTTACTTCTCTTTATGGTCATTTTGCGTCTCTTTAAGATAATTTGAAGCATAGTTTTTAGTTGTCTTGCATCTTTTTGTTGTTATGTGGAGTCAAATTGTGTATTTTCATAGTCATTTTGCATTCATTTCTACTCGTTTCGTGTCTAATTGTAGACATTTTGCTTGCCACTGCTTATATTTTAGTTGTTTTGCAAGGTCATGTTGTCATTTTGAGCCTCTTTGGTCAGTTCGTTTTGTTTTTAGTTGTCTCACACCTTTTGTTGTCATCTAGATTATTTTTTTCTTCATTTTCACACTCATTTTGCATTGGTTTCTACTCGTTTCACATGTAGTCGTGGACATTTTGTACGTCTTTTTAGCCATTTTTAATCCTTGTCATTCTACGGTCAGTTTACCTCCATTTTTGGTCAGTTTGCATCTATCTGATGATCATTTTAAGTTATTATTGCATATGTTCTAGTTGTTTTGTATGTTCATGTCATGTTTTTGGTCATTTTGCTTCAATTTCAGTTGTCTTGCATCTTTTTGTTGTCATTTGGAGTCATTTTGTGCCTTTCTATAGCAATTTTGCATTTGTTTCTATTTGGTTTGTGTCTCGTGGACACTTTGCATGTGTATTTAGCCATTTTCAATCTTTGCTGCCATTCTAGAGTCAGTTTGATTAGTCTGTAGTTGTCCTGCGTCTTTTTGCTGTCATTTGGAGTCAAATTGTGCATTTTCATAACAATTTTGGATTTGTTTAGTGTCCGGGTGTGAACATTTCGCCTGTCTTTTTAGTCATTTTCTATCTCTGTTGCCATTCTCTGGTCTGTTTACCTCTCTTGATGGACATTTAACACGTTTTAGTTTGTTTTATTGACTTTCCCTAAAGAAATCACATCAGACTCGGCTGTGTTCTTCTCCTTCTATCTGAGGGTCTGTTTGGTATTTTCAGGTAGAAGCTGCTCCTCCAGCTGGGACTGAACATGAGCTCCTGCAGCTACGTGGCAGCTCAGCTCCTCCTGCTAGCTCCACTTTCCCTCCCGGACATGGAGCCTCTCAGCGGGGAGAAGCTCACAGCCTCGTTAGCTCCAGAAGCGGCTTCTGACCGCCTCAGAAACCGCCTCCAGAGCTTCACCTGTCCGCCCTGAAGGTGCACCTAACCGGTTGAACTACCGGGGAATGAACGGCTCACGTGGAGCCGCTGACAGCTGACAACGGGAAGCTAACGGAGCTGCTAACCGGCAAACTGACCCGCAAACACCGGAGCAAACACCGACACGACAGCCACGTGTGTCCGCCGGGCTACACAGCCGGACGCCGGGCTGAATGCTGACACATACGGAACGTCGACGGTGTTCGTACCTTCGGTCCGGTGGAGTCACGCCGGGACGCGTGTCAGCGACGGTTTCCTCCTGAAATCCCGGTGTCACGGAGCTTCTGGTCCTCTGCGAGGTTTCTCTCGGTCCACCGGCGCTCCGTGGGCAACAAACAGCGGCGTGGCAGTCCTCACGGCTCCGGTAAAACGCTGCAACACCGGTGCAACCGTGAACACAACATAGCAGACATGTGCGTCTGATGCTGGGAGACCCGGACCGTACCAACGCTGCCCGGAGGGGTGTCGCCCTGTCAACACGGAGTTTAATTTCAATTATCTTTACACAGAGGGTCTGGTTTTAGAAAAATAAAGTGGTAATATTCTGTAAATGCAATGTGTGTGTAATAAAATCATCTCAGTGTAAAAGGTCATGGGATAATAAATACACATGGATTATACCAACGACACAAACACCTGCATGTGAAATGGAACCTCCCCGGTTCTCTTAAATCAGAATGAATGGACAAAAAATAAACTAAATTAATAAAACAATATTTATTAAACACAAATAATATCAACATAAAATAAAATTAAACGAACATTTGATGTGTCTCTTGTTAGTTTATTTTGTCCATTTATTTTAGCTAGCAGCTAATTAGCATGGCAGGGCAATAAATAGACTTTATTAAACAAAATAAAACTTAAAATCTCATCAGTGTGAGATAATAAATAAAATTAGTATTTAAAAAGCAGTACATATATGACAGTTTATCATGCCCTGTTGAAGACACAAAAGAAACTACACACATACATATGGAAACAGCTGTTACAATTCATTCATTTTATTTTTATTTATTTCATTTTGGTTTATTTTAGATTATTTAATTTTAGGTTATTTAGTTATATTTAATTTGATTGCATTTTATTTAAATGTTTATGTGAATTTTATTTTATTAGTTTTATTACGTTCATTATTGTTTAATTGGCTTTAAAAAATTTAATAACTATTATTAGTTTTATTCATTACATTTTATTTAGCAACATTATCAAAATTAATAATCATAATTTAGTATTATCACATTTTTATTTATATTTATTATACTATATTTAACATCTTTATCTACTTACTTATGCTATACTAATAGTAATTTTAGTTTTTTTTATTAGTTTTTTCAGGGACAAACCTGTAGATCTTAGCACAGCTGTTACAATTTCAAGTTAAGGATTTCATTTATTTTAGTTTTATTATTTTATTCATTTTGGTCTATTTTTATTAAATTTTAAGTTATTTAGTTATATGTAATTTAAATAAAATGCACTGAAATATTTATATGAATTTTAAAAATAAAATTCACATAAATATTTCAATAACGCAAGTTCTATTACATCTATACAGTTTTTTTATAACTATTATTAGTTTTATTCATGACCTTTTATTTTTTAGTAACATTATCAAAAAGAATAATAATTTTGTACTAATACATTTTTATTTATTTTTATTATACTATATCGATTTAACATTTCTGTCTATTTACTTGTGCCATATTGATAGTATTTTTTTATTTAGTTTTTCATGTTGTTTTTTTAGCACAGCTGTTACAATTATTCAACTTTAGGTTATTTAATATGTAATTTAACTCAATTTTGTTTCAGTGTTTATGTGAATTTCATTTTTTGTTTTATTACATTCATTTGTCTGTGTAGTTTCTCATTCATCCAGGTCATGGTTATCCAAAGTTGTTTAAATCAATCCAACTGGACTTTAAGAAGGTTCCTTGAAGACGTTTCACCTCTCATCCAAGAGGCTTCTTCAGTTCTGGTGGTGGTTGATGTTGCCTCAGCTTATAACCTCTGTGAGGTGTGGTCAGTGCTATTCACATTCTGACGACAATTGCCAAGGCCCACCTGGCTCCTCAACGATGGTCGTTGGGAGACAGGAAGTGACAAAGGGGGTCGTTGAAATGCAAGTTTCACCGAGCCCTCGTATGCTAATGGTGGTCGTTAGCATGAGCTACCTCACCTGAGTCATTCTGCTGAGTAGTTCTTTTGGGGAGTTTTGAAAGGACCTGATTGTAAATTGGTGAAAGATGATGTCACAGACCACCCCCCCTGTTCAGAGATGGCTTCTCCACTTTCACATGGATGGCTTCTTTCACGCCTCTCTCAAACCATCTGTCCTCCCTGTCCAAAATCTGAACATTGGATGAGAGGTGAATGTCAGGGCTCCTCCCTCCTTTTGTGTTTCTTCCTTTTTTAGGTATCCTGAGTGTTGTGCAGCGGCGGCAGGTGAACAATCAGGGGCATCAGCTAAAGCAGGAACAGGTGTGTCGGAGCCAGTCAGTCTTCCACCTCCTCTCCATATATTCAGACGCCAGTCACCACTTGGACGCCGGATTGTGAATGCACGTAGTCAGTTCTGTTGTTTGTTCACTCTAGCCAAACCTAAAGTTGGATTTTTTTTGTAATTTGGTTTTCTCCCCTTCAGTTGGAACCTCACCTGCTCCTGTGGCCGAACCATCTCTTTGGACTCCCCTACAACTACAGTTCCAGGCAGACACCGGGATCCTCGCCACCCACTCGCCATCTTCAGTCTGGACTCCATTCTGCCGTCGCTGCTTCTACCTTCAGCTCAGCCCTCAGCCCGTTACCCCCCCAGTCAGCTGTCCGTCCCCAGCACGAGCCAGGTTGAGGTATTTAGAGTTGTGTAGTTAAACGTTACCTGA
Source organism: Amphiprion ocellaris (assembly GCF_022539595.1). Taxonomy (NCBI): domain Eukaryota; kingdom Metazoa; phylum Chordata; class Actinopteri; family Pomacentridae; genus Amphiprion; species Amphiprion ocellaris. The sequence goes on along the minus strand of NC_072785.1, from coordinate 29,404,123 downwards.
GACTCTGTTTTTAGTGAGCTTAGTTGCTCTTCAGTTTTGAGTCTGCATAGTGTTTTCTACTGCGCTTAGTTGTTCTTTCGCTTTGAGTCTGCATTGAGTTTTCTAATGAGCTTAGTGGCTCTTCAGTTTTGAGTCTACAGTAGTGTTTTCTTTAGTGAGCTTAGTTGCTCTTCCGCTTTAAGTTTGTGATGTGTTTTCTAGGGAGTTTAGTTGCTCTCTCTCTTTGAGTCTGCTTTGAGTTTTTCTAGTGAGTCAACTTGCTCCTCCGCTGTGACTCTGCATTTTTGTATTAGAAATGACCATCTAGTCCACCCGCCACTAGGGACTTCCTTGCCCTTGTATACAGTGTGGTTTTTTCCAGTTCCTGTCTCCGGAGACCTGCTACTGGGAATTGTAGTCTTTTGATCCTTACGCTTTGTCAATAAAAGTATTCTTGTTGGCTTCAGCTTGTCTCGATCTCTGTTCCTGCGCTTGAGCCTCAAAGAAAACCGTAACAGTGAAAAGTCTTCAAGGAACTTTCTTCAAGTCCAGTTGGATTGATTTAAACAACTTTGGATTGCATTCATTTGATTTTTTTTTTAATTAGCTGTACAGCTAGTTCATAAATATTATTAGTAATCATGACATTTTATTTTTCTTAATGTTATCAGAATTAATAAGCATAATTTAGTATCAATACTTTTCATTTATATTTATTATACTGTATTTATTTAATATTAATTTTAGAAATTTTAATTAGTTTTTTCATGTGAGTTTTTAGCACGTGAAGTAAAGTTTGTCTTGGACAAACCTGGAGAAATTGGCACAGCAAGTTAAGGATTTTTTAAAAATCACACCAGCATCACATCCATTCAAGTTACATGGTTCATTAAAAGAATCAAATTACAGCATTTACATTTCTGTTAAAACACTTTGTCAACAGGAGCCAGTTGAAGGCTGCAGTGATTTTAGTGACACTACAATGTATAAGAGTGAAGTTATTGAATATTTGTCTCTCTTTACTGTTGCAGCAGTTTTGCAAATTGCAGACGGACCCTGTTCACTCCATAGACACCAATGTTATTCCTGTAGCTTGAAAGACAGCTACTTTTGATAAAACTGGGCTTGTAGCACATTGTCTGCCTTGCAACAATGGGAAAGAGGCACCGTTTATGTTTTTACAACCTATATCTAATGAGTTATTGATGCTGGAAGTCCCAATCTGTGAATATCTTTCCAACTTTACTGAACTTGGGGCCACTACCACCTAAGGAGTGATATATTTAATTTTGAAAAAAGCATTTAGCCATACTTAAAGCTTTAAGTGCTTTATTAACACAGAACTAAACATTTTATATTGTTTTATTATCACAGGTTCTGTCTGAAAAGAGGTGGCATCATTTTAAACAATGAAATCAAACTAATAAAATGTAACGACCAACCAGTGAGCAATACTGGATTCTGCAAAAACATAAACAACTTTTTAAAATCTAAATCTTATCTTAACACAGTTAATGTATTAATTTATTTATGTGTGTATGCATGTATTTATTGATTTATTTAGTACTGTTAACATATCAGAGTTCTGAGTGAATTTTTCTTAAGATAGGCAAAGGCCATTTATTGATTACATATAGGCTGTTAAATGTTTATTAAAAACTAAAAAGCATTTAAAAAAACACAACTTAGGCATTTATTGAGTCACTAAAATACTGTAGAGTACAGACCACATCAGCATCATTACAAGCATCCTCTGGTAAATTAACAACCAGATACTGATGTCTCTCACCATATGGACTTCAGGAGATGACTGGGGGATGATAAACTGTGACCTACTGGTTGGGTTCTCTCTGTTCTCATGTTTCTTACATGTTTGTCCCCTGACAGTTGGGTCCTAATGTTTTTTGAGCAACACACCATACTATGACGTTTTTACAATGATGGTTCTACTATGGAACCAGTTTGACATGTTCAGGTGTTCTTTGTGTGAAAACTCAGAGATTTCAGGTATCAGAAGGTGGTTTTCAACTTTCTTTGTTAACTTTCTGCCTCAACTTTAAACTAAATTTCCTTGACTAAGCCAGCCCTCTGGACTTCCAGTAAGCTGTGTTCCTATTGGCTGTCCAGGTGGCTGCTTGGTGTTATCAGGAACACCTGAGCAGCTCAGTGTCTTCCTGCTTTATTTAGCTGCAGACAAACATTTCCTCTGTTTCTCTTCACCAGTGAACTGGGTTTGGCTCCATTGCTTCAGTTTGTTCTTTAGGCGTTGGCTTGCAGCTTCCAGCAGTAAAATCATCTTTAATGTGTTTCTTGGTGTGTTTTAGGGCTTTGTACTGGATAGTTGTCTTGGTAAATGTGGTTCTTTAGCCACAGTTAGCACCTGGTGCTAATGTGTGCAGTGATTAGTGGATTTGGTGCAGCTGAGTTGTGTCTTTATCTTGGCTGTAGTGAGTCTTCAGAGGTTTTTGGTCAGACACATTCTGTGTTCTTGTTTGTGAACCAGCGTTGGTTGTCCAGAAGGTAAGAGTTCCTGTCCTGATTCTCTGTTCTCAGAGGTTCTCTGGTAGGCTGCAGGAGACTTTAGCGTTTGGGTTGTGCTAGTTTGGTTTTTGTATGGTTTCATTTGGATGACTATCTTGAGGCCCCTCCATGTGGTTTAGTGAGGTTTTCTGGAACAGTTCTACAAAGCAACCTGCAGCAGAAGAGACTTTGAGAGTTTTTAGGAAGTTCTGGAGACCAGACTTTAGAGCAGCAGAAACATTTGTCAGCAGTTTGAGCAGCAGAAGGTGAGCTTCAGAGTAGAAATGAGACAGAAACCTTCTTGACCCGTGTGGTGAGGTCCTGTACCAAGAGTTTGAGCAGGTTGTGAAGAGTCTGTAGTTCTTTGGTCTGAAAGCACAAGAGTCGACTCATTAAAGGAGAAAACAGGAGATATTGTTGGTTCTTCTGTCGCTCTGCAGTTTCCTTAGCCCGAATATCAAGTTTATATTTTAAATGATTTCCCATGTGAGCCCAAGAAGACTTCAATAAACTCCCTCCATCCCCTGGACACAACATATTTTATTACCATGTGAAATCTGTTTTTTTTTTTTTTTGTTAATGTTTTTGAGTTTTAATCATAGTTTTAGTATAGTTTTTTTGTCTTTGCTTGTTCAGTTTTGTCATCTGTGTAAAAGGTGCTAAACAAATAAAGATGAATTGATAAACTGAATAATTGACTAACTCATGATTGTGACAACAGAAGTATTTTCATTCAATAGCATTTAATTGTATTTAATAATTAACTCTATTAAACAGACAAAATATTGAATTAGATAATTCAACAAGATACAATACATGTCATTATGAAATTAAACTAAATTTTAAAAATACAAATATTAAAAATTACAGATAAAATATTTTCCATAATTAAACATTTAAAAAATACAATTAAACAAGAAGAATCTTCAACATTTAATTAGATTATTAAACCTTTAAAAAGACAAAACATTTAATTAAAAAATTAAATGTTTAATTAGAAAATTACATCTTAAAGACAATAAAACTTCAAATAGGAACTACACAGAAAATACAATGAAGCATTTAAAAAGAAAATCAAACATTAAAAGGTGGTAAAACATTTAAATAGAAAAACCTTAAAGATTTAATCGAAACATTAAATATTGGGAAAGAAAAAGAAACTCAAACAAGCCGATAAACATTTGAAAAAACAACAATTAAACATTAAAAAGACAAAACATTTGGAAATCAAATCAGACATTAGAAAAGAATAAAAGGTGAGAAAAGAGCAAAACTAAACATTTAAGAAGAATCAAACTAAAGACAAAACATTTGAAAAGACACCAGTTAGACTTTAGAAGATCAAATTAAACAGAAGAGACAAAATGATCAAAAAGAGCAAAAACAGATGAAGGTCTTAAAGCGTTTTCTAGTCTGAAATGAAAACATCAAGTTGTTTCTTCAAACATTTCCTCTTTCTATGTTCTTGGTTTGATTGTGGACAGATTTACTAAGAACTCATTTCAGAAAACTGCTTTCCAGATAAAGTCTACTAGTAGTTGAAGGCATTGATCAAACTAATGTTACCTTCTGATCTCCACAAACTTTACTGTTCAGTGAAAAGAATCAAAGTTTGTTGAGGATTTCTAAAAAACCCACAGGTGAAGGTCTGAGAAGAACTCAGATGGATGATCTAAATGTGAAATCAAGACTCATGGTCACAAGTTTTAAGGCTTCTGTTAACCAGAAAGTTCAAACTAACAGAGAAGTACTGAGAAACTTTTAAAATTTCAGTCCTCAGACTGTCTGAAGGTTCAAACTAACAGAGAACTGCTCAAGAACCTTTAGATTTTCAGTCCTCAGACTGTGGAAAGGTTCAAACTAACAGAACTACTCAAGAACTTCTAGGATTTCAGTCCTCGAGCTGTCGAAAGGTTCAAACTAACAGAGAACTACTTAGGAACTTAGAGGATATCGGTCCCAGGACTGTCTGAAAGTTCAATCTAACAGAGAACTACTGTGGGACTTTGAAAATTTCAGCCCTCAGACTGTGTGAAAGCTCAGGTCCTGAGGACTCGGGAGGTCTGGAGGCTTTGGAAAGTCTTGGAAATGAGGGTTCCACCCTCCAGCACAAAGGTTGAAGTCCAACCTCCTGACAAAAACGGTCGAGTCGAGACTCAAGTTAAAAAAAAAACTCGAAAACGACAAAAAATAGATGATAAATGCGCAAAAAAAAGAAGAATTAGTATCTGAGCGAGTAGCTCAGGAGGATAAGAAGAGGACTACCAAGTGGAAGGTCGCAGGTTCAAGACCCGCCACTGGCAGTTTTCTTTCTTTGTCTTTGTCAGGATTTTGAGAAAATTTAAGAAGTGTCTGGTCTTGAACCAGCGACCTGCAGCTCCATAGGCAAGTCCTTAACTCACTGAGCTACAGATCAGATACAAAGACATAAATTCGTCGTCCCTTTGACATCGTAGTTCCTGAAGTGACCACATGGGTGGAGCCAAGGCGGAGTCAGGGTGGAGTCAGGGCGGGGAGTAGGCGGGGAGGTGGGTGGCGGCCTCCCCCCTCTACTCCCCCACCACCCACCACACCTTCCCCCGCCCGACGAGTTCTTCGAGTCTCCACGAGTTCTTCGAGTCTCCACGGGTTTTCCCCAGTTTCTGGAGTTTCCACCAGGTCCGAGGCAGAACAAGTCATGAAGAGGTGTTGAAGTCGGCCAGGATGGACTGACTTTTTACAGCGACTAGAAGGAAGACCACTAGAAGAGCAGGTCTTTAACCACCATCCATAAAAACCAACGGACTGTGGTTAGGACAGGCTAACACGCAGCTAGCTTAGAGTCTAGCTGTCAGACGCTGAACTATAAGCTAGCTGCCTGTTAGCTTAAAAAGTGTATAAAATACCTTTAGTTCACTTCCAGGTGTAGAAAGCACTGCAGAAAAAGTGAAACTCTTCGTTGATATCCAGAACTTTGAGGCTGCAGTTGCTCTTCCTCGACCTTTCCTTCACTTACTATGATTCCTCCTCCAGCTTCTGCAGCTCAACATGTTGGTGTAGGGAGGGGGAGAGCTATGGATGGATAGAGAGAGAGAGGCCTGTGGGGGGAGGGAGGGAGAGAGAGAGAGAGGCCTGAGGGGGGAGGGAGGGAGAGAGAGAGAGAGGCCTGTGGGGGGAGGGAGGGAGAGAGAGAGAGAGAGGCCTGAGGGGGGAGGGAGGGAGACAGAGAGGCCTGAGGGGGGAGGGAGGGAGAGAGAGAGAGGCCTGAGGGGGGAGGGAGGGAGACAGAGAGGCCTGAGGGGGGAGGGAGGGAGAGAGAGAGAGAGAGAGGCCTGTGGGGGGAGGGAGGGAGAGAGAGAGAGGCCTGAGGGGGGAGGGAGGGAGAGAGAGAGAGAGAGAGGCCTGTGGGGGGAGGGAGGGAGAGAGAGAGAGAGGCCTGAGGGGGGAGGGAGGGAGACAGAGAGGCCTGAGGGGGGAGGGAGGGAGAGAGAGAGAGGCCTGAGGGGGGAGGGAGGGAGAGAGAGAGAGAGAGAGGCCTGAGGGGGGAGGGAGGGAGAGAGAGAGGCCTGAGGGGGGAGGGAGGGAGAGAGAGAGAGAGAGAGAGGCCTGAGGGGGGAGGGAGGGAGAGAGAGAGGCCTGAGGGGGGAGGGAGGGAGAGAGAGGCCTGAGGGGGGAGGGAGGGAGAGAGAGAGAGAGAGAGGCCTGAGGGGGGAGGGAGGGAGAGAGAGAGGCCTGAGGGGGGGAGGGAGGGAGGGAGAGAGACCTGAGGGGGGAGGGAGGGAGAGAGAGAGACCTGAGGGGGGAGGGAGGGAGGGAGAGAGAGAGGCCTGAGGGGGGAGGGAGGGAGAGAGAGAGACCTGAGGGGGGAGGGAGGGAGAGAGAGAGGCCTGAGGGGGGAGGGAGGGAGGGAGAGAGGCCTGAGGGGGGAGGGAGGGAGAGAGAGAGAGACCTGAGGGGGGAGGGAGGGAGAGAGAGAGACCTGAGGGGGGAGGGAGGGAGAGAGAGAGAGACCTGAGGGGGGAGGGAGGGAGAGAGAGAGGCCTGAGGGGGGAGGGAGGGAGAGAGAGAGGCCTGAGGGGGGAGGGAGGGAGGGAGAGAGAGAGAGAGGCCTGAGGGGGGAGGGAGGGAGAGAGAGAGGCCTGAGGGGGGAGGGAGGGAGAGAGAGAGACCTGAGGGGGGAGGGAGGGAGGGAGAGAGAGAGGCCTGAGGGGGGAGGGAGAGAGAGAGAGAGGCCTGAGGGGGGAGGGAGGGAGGGAGAGAGGCCTGAGGGGGGAGGGAGGGAGAGAGAGAGAGACCTGAGGGGGGAGGGAGGGAGAGAGAGAGACCTGAGGGGGGAGGGAGGGAGAGAGAGAGAGACCTGAGGGGGGAGGGAGGGAGAGAGAGAGAGGCCTGAGGGGGGAGGGAGGGAGGGAGAGAGGCCTGAGGGGGGAGGGAGGGAGGGAGGGAGGGAGTGTCCTATGTCATGTCCCATTGTCTCCACGTATCTTTTGTATGAGGCTCATTCCATGGATTAGAGTTGCTGTGTGTTGCTGAATACACTCCCCAACAGGTACATTCTTTCTGAGTTCCTGTGCAAGGGCTGACTTGCTAATCTTCCTGAGAGAGCCTTCACCTGTTGACAGAGACCATGGTACGGGTCCAAGTGCATGCTTCATGACATCCTTTATCTGTAAATTTCTGCTCTGGGCTATTATGATGAGTTGAGCAAAGTTTGCCATCAGCTTTCAGCATTATCTCTCCACCACGCATTTTGCAGGAACTTTTCTTTTTGCCCATATGACTGAATGTCTTCAGATTTGTTTCTTTAGTTTGTCATGTAACTTGATTTGTGGAGGTGCTGTCTCAAGCCTTTCTGTTTGAAATTTCTTGAGCGTCAAGTGTTGTCTCCAAGGTAAATATGCTCCTGCACTGCCTGTGATAAAATATCTTTGGCACCTCTCTCTCTGGGGTTGTCTCTGCAGATGCCTAGAACTGCAGCATGTTTTCTTATTTTTGCAGCATGTAGCAGTGTTTTCCAGGATGCAAAGTCTTTTGGTGATGTCAGGTTCCCTGCACTTGGATCACCTTTAGTACAGTGGATGATGCATTGTTGAAGCCTTCGGACCCTTTTAAATACATTTGCCCCATCACTTCTGCCATCACCACCACCACCATCACATCTACTAGGTCTACTATTTGCTACTAGATCGAGCCCCATCTTTACACAGTCTTGACTCAGTTCATGCTTCTATTCTCTGGTCTATACTACATTTCTTCTGTGCACTCTGGTTGGTTTACCTGAAAGACACAGAAGTGTTGTATCACAGTATTTCAGTTTGCCATTTATAAATGAGGGGCTTATTGAAACTACAACACACTGATACATCACAACATGATGGGTGTTGCAACAACAGTGAAAGGCTTATTTCCATATAGCTCTTCTATTATGTACTGCACCTGTTAATATACTGTTAATCTTATACAAAATAAATAGGGTTTGTTATAATCCCTGCTCCAGCCCTTGTCCTCCTCACACTTTTTCGTTCTCCCTCCTCCTCCCTGTCTCTGTATCTGTCTGTCATCTCTCTCTCTCTCTCCTGTCTCTCTCTCTCCTGTCTCTCTGCTCCTTTGCATCTCCTGAGCTGCCTGCACTGCTGATTGCAGCAAGTGGAGACAGCTGCAATAATAACCACACCTGCTCACAATATCACCTCCTGCTTTACAAACTCAGCCACACACATGCCCCCCACCCCCACTGTAGGTTGTTTATTTTCGAGTTGAGTTTAGTCTTGTTTCCCCCTTAGTTCTGTTTCTCATTTTCTGTGATGGTTTTAGTTCTTGTGTTGGTTAAAATGAAGTCGTTCTATAATCTATCTGTCAGTGCTCTGTGTCTGTGCCTGGGTTCTCTGACCGCCATTGTAACAGGATTAACCTTTAACCTTAACCCCATTACATACACACATACACACACACATACACACACATACACACACACACAGACAGTATAGACACTGTATA